>NW_027361696.1:21500000-21755000 GCF_039654945.1 Dendrobates tinctorius | reverse complement strand
TCTGCAGGTGTCATGTTGCCTTTGGAGAGCCCCTAATGTACCTAAACAGTGGAATCCCCCCACAAATGACCCCATTTTGAAAACTAGACCCCCTAAGGAACTTATCTAGATGTGTGGTGAGCACTTTGAACCCCCAAGGGCTTCACAGAAGTTTATAATGCCCAGGCATGAAAATAAAAAAAATCGTATTTTTTCCACAAACATGATCAATTAGTCCCCAATTTTTTTATTTTCCCAAGGGTAACAGGAGAAATTGGACCCCAAAAGTTGTTGTCCAATTTGTCATGAGTACGTTGACACCCCATATGTGGGAGAAAACTACTGTATGGACACACGTTGGGGCTCGGAAGGGAAGCAGTGACGTTTTGGAATGCAGACTTTGATGGAATGGTCTGCGGGTGTCATGTGCGTTTGGAGAGCCCCTGATGTACCTAAACTATTGAAACTCCCCACAAGTGACCACATTTTGGACACTAGACCCCCCACGGAACTTATCTAGATGTGTGGTGAGCACTTTGAACCCCCAAGTGCTTCACAGAAGTTTATAACGCTCGGACGTGAAAATAAAAAAATCATTTTTTTCCACAAAAATGATATTTTTGCCCCCAATTTTTTATTTTCCTAAGGGTAACAGGAGAAATTGGACCCCAAAAATTGTTTTGCAATTTGTTCTGAGTAGGCTGGTACCCTACATGTGGGGGTAAAACACTGTTTGGGCGCATGGCAGAGCTTGGAAGAGAAGGAGCACCATTTGACTTTTTCATCTCAGAATTGGCTGGAATTGAAATCAGACGCCATGTTGCATTTGGAGAGCCCCTGATGTGCCCAAACAGTGGAAACCCCCAATTCTAACTCCAACCCGATCCCCAATACACCCCTAGCCCTAGCCCTAGCCCTAACCCTAGCCCTAGCCCTAACCCTAGCCCTAACCCTAGCCCTACCCTAACCCTAACCATAACTGTAATGGAAAAATGGAAATAAATACTTTTTTTATTTTATTATTTTTCCCTAACTAAGGGGGTGATAACGGGGGGTTTGATTTACTATTTATGGCGGTTTTTATGTTTGGCGGCTGTCGCACGCTAAAAGACGCTTTTTATTGTAAAAATATTTTTTGCATCACCACATATTGAGAGCTATAATTTTTCCGTATTTTGACCCACCGAGTCATGTGAGGACTAATTTTTTGCGGGATGAGTTGACGTTTTTATTGGTACCATTTTCGGGCACGTGACATTTTTTGATCGCTTTTTATTCCGATTTTTGGGACGCAGAATGAACAAAAACCAGCGTTTCATGAATTTCTTTTGTGGGGGTGCGTTTACACCGTTCTGCGTGCGGTAAAATTGATAAAGCGGTTTTATTCTTCGGGTCAGTATGGTTACAGTGATACCTCATTTAGGTCTTTTTTTATGTTTTGTCGGTTTTATGCAATGAAAACTATTTTATATAAAAAATAATTATTTTTGCATCGCTTTATTCTGCGAGCTATAACTTTTTTATTTTTTCGCTGATGATGCTGTGTGGTGGCTCGTTTTTTGCGGGACAAGATGACGTTTTCAGCGGTACCATGGATATTTATATGCGTCTTTTTGATCGCGCGTTATTACACTTTTTGTTTGGCGGTATGATAATAAATCATTATTTTTTGCTTCGTTTTTTATTTTTTAAGGGGTTCGCTAAAGGGGTTAACTAATGGGACAGTTTTATAGGGCAGGTCGTTACGGACGCGGCGATACCTAATATGTGTACTTTTATTGTTTTTTTTTGTTTGTTTTTTCAAAAAATGGATTTATTTGGGGGAATATTTTTTTTTTTTTTTTTGTAATTTATTTGGCGTTTTTTTTTTTTTAAATTATTTTAACACTTTTTTTTTATTTTTTTTTAACTTTATTAAATAGTCCCAGGTGGGACATCACTGTTGTGTGACAGATCGCTGATCTGTCACATTACAGATCACTGTGACAGATCAGCGATCTGTCACAGGCAGTGCACAAGGCTTCCTCATGCCTGCGCTTTGCAGGCCCTGAGGAAGCCAGCTTCCTGCAGGCCCCCGAAGGCCCCCGTCGCCATCTTGGATTCGGGGGCCTGCAGGAAAGGAGCCTCCCGCAGCAGCGCTGCACATTGCGCTGCTGTGGGGGGCTCAGGGAAGCACGGAGGGAGCCCCCTCCCTGCCGATGCTTCCCTTTAACCCCCGGTACACCGCGATCATGTTTGATCGCGGTGTGCAAGGGGTTAACGTGTCGGGGGCGGTCCGTGACCGCCCCTGACACATTGTGCCGGTTGTCAGCTGTGATAATCAGCTGACACCCGGCCGCGATCAGCGGCGCTCACCACGTGGGCGCCGCTGATCGTGGTAGACGTACTATTCCGTCCATGGGCATAGGGGCCCGGGTCCCATGGACGGGATAGTATGTCTGATGTCAGGAAGGGGTTAAAATCCAGAGGAGGTAACATAATATATGAATTACGAAAATGTGAGGCGAGGTGGATTCTGTGTTTGCAGAAAAGAACGCCTGGCGGTTTAAATTTGAAAAATGATCTGAGTTTTTTATATTGAAGGGGAAAAGGGGAATTGTATTGTAAACGCATGAGACTCATATTTTTTTATTTTTTTTTGGGGGGGGGGGTTGTGTTTTTTTTATGGGTTTTTTTTGTGTGTGTTTTATGCGTTTAAAATTCTATAATATATACTGGGTTGGTTGCCTTTACATGTAGATGGTTTGACGGTACTCTTTGCAATCATATGATCCTTTGAGTTTATTTGCGGTTCACATTGAGTTAATCCATCAGGTGCATACTGATTTGTCTTCAGTTCCTAGCGCAGGATATATGGTTGGGAATTTTTAGTATGTGGTCATTATGAGTAAGACTCTGTTGAGTTGAAACGGGTAAATGCCTGTCTTTACCTTGGTTTTTTAACCTGTATCCTGCTTTTGGATTTTTAATGAAGATTTCTCAATAAAGATTCTATTTTTAAGTAAGAAGATGTGCTGGAATATTTGGATCTTTGCAGTTATGTCAGCTTCTGACATTTCCTAGCACCTTTCATCAAAGAACTGCCTCCAACGTGACAAGTAAAAAAGGTGAGCTGAATATATTCGTTTTTAGTGCCTTGTGAAAGTATTCGGCCCCCTGGAACTCTTCAACCTTTTCCCACACATCATGCTTCAAACATAAAGATACCAAATGTACATTTTTGGTGAAGAATCAACAACAAGTGGGACACAATTGTGAAGTTAAACGAAATTTATTGGTTATTTTAAATTTTTGTGGAAATTCAAAAACTGAAAAGTGGGGCGTGCAATATTATTCGGCCCCTTTAACTTAATACTTTGTTGCTCCACCTTTTGCTGCGATTACAGCTGCATGTCGCTTGGGGTATGTCTCTATCAGTTTTGTACATCGAGAGACTGAAATTCTTGCCCATTCTTCCTTGGCAAACAGCTCGAGCTCAGTGAGGTTTGATGGAGATCGTTTGTGAACAGCAGTTTTCAGCTCTTTCCAGAGATTCTCGATTGGATTCAGGTCTGGACTTTGACTTGGCCATTCTAACACCTGGGTACGTTTATTTGTGAACCATTTCATTGTGGATTTTGCTTTATGTTTGGGATCATTGTCTTGTTGGAAGACAAATCTCCGTCCCAGTCTCAGGTCTTCTGCAGACTCCAACAGGTTTTCTTCAAGAATGGTCCTGTATTTGGCTCCATCCATCTTCCCATCAATTTTAACAATCTTCCCCGTCCCTGCTGAGGAAAAGCAGGCCCAAACCATGATGCTGCCACCACCATGTTTGACAGTGGGGATGGTGTGTTCAGGGTGATGAGCTGTGTTGCCTTTACGCCAAACATATCGTTTGGCATTGTTGCCAAAAATTTTGGTTTTATCTGACCAGAGCACCTTCTTCCACATGTTTCGTGTGTCTCCCAGGTGGCTTGTTGCAAACTTTAAACAACACTTTTTATGGATATCTTTGAGAAATGGCTTTCTTCTTGACACTCTTCCATAAAGGCCAGATTTGTGCAGTGTACGACTGATTGTTGTCCTGTGGACAGACTGTTCTACCTCAGCTGTAGATCTCTGCAGTTCATCCAGAGTGATCATGGGCCTCTTGGCTGCGTCTCTGATCAGTCTTCTCCTTGTTTGAGATGAAAGTTTAGAGGGACGGCCGGGTCTTAGTAGATTTGCAGTGGTATGATAGTGGATCGCCCTCATCCAGGTCTGTGGGGTACTCGGAGCCGGGCCCGGTGGATTTCAATGGGAGTTGTCACGGTAGCTGTGACCCAGTCCGTGGCCCTGGGCGTCCATTGTAAAAGGGGCTTGTTGATTGTGTGGATGATGATTAAAGTTTATTAGTGAATGATTCGTGACGCCACCTGTGGTGTTCGGCAATGAAGATGTTAAGCCGACGCTGCAGACAGATCCTCTGGGACAGATGGTGTGGTGCAGCAATGGTGTTGTGGCCCTCCGTAGGTAGGGCAGTAGTCCCAGGGCAGTATAGGTGAAGAGATAGGGAGGAGGCGTAGATGGTGCGGTGTCAGACACAGCGATGTAGCAGTGTTGAGTGTGTTGGTGCAGGAATAAGTGGAGGACACCAGGGCATGTAGTTCCAAAGCTTTACTCACAGCCTGTGATGCATACAGGTGCGCGCCTCAGTGCCATGTCCTCCGGGTCAGGGGCTCCGCCAACCACCAGGCAAGATGAAGTACTCCGTTCCAACACTCCGCCAACATAAGTGTGTCATGAACTCATTTTCTGCTCCACCAGTTGAGAGTTTCCCTTCCGTTCTCCCTCTGGTGGTGACAGGAGGTAGTGCTGTTGATTAGAGTGGTAGTGATCTGCCACCTGATGAGGAAGATAATGATTGGATCTCTGGAGTATCAGACTGGATATAAGACAGCCGACGCCCTATCTGGGTGCTGATGATTCAGTCTGCTCAGGTCCTGGACTTCAGCTCTCTTCCAGTCTTCTCAAGTTAAGTTTGTTTTTTGCTATTGTTCACACTTTCGCTTGTTGGTTAATTCAGTTTTTTTGTGTAATCAGCCTGCCCCTGCTGGGTCTATGCTGAAATTCCACTCCTATTAATCAGTATTTGCCAATCTGCTTTTTGTCCCTTATTAAATTGGCCTCTTTATTGCTCTGTCTCAGAATATTTCAGAGTGCTGATATAGGTTTAGAAGTCTAGTGACTTCAGGGTTAATTTTGCTATCAGAAGTGTTGGACAATATTTTTGTAGGTTTTTTTTGGCAGATTGCAGACAGTGTCTTTTCTTTTCTGTCCTTTTTAGTTAGCCGGGCCCCATCATTTGCTCAGCCTATTTTCCTGCCTTTGTTTGTATTTTCATCTTGTTTCACCGTCAATACTTGTGAGGGGCTGTCTTTCCTTTGGGGTCTGCTCTGGGGCAGTTAGTTTTCCTCTTTTCCTGCTTTAGGCTTATGTAGTTCTCCGGTTGCGATGAGGCGTCTAGGACCAACGTAGGAACGCTCCACGACTGCTGCTAGTTGTTGCGGTTAAGATCAGGGATCTGCAATCTGCATAGTTACCAACTTCTCTGGTTTTCTGAGACTTAGCTTGTTGTCTTTTTTTCCTCCTCGGTTTCCTATTCATAACATAAGTGCCTTTTCTGAATGTCTCCCTTTTGCGCCTATAGTGATGTACTCTCAGTACTGAGTTACACTGGAGTTCCTCCTGTCAGATGCTCCTATGAACTCTACTTGTACGGCAGACAGCTGTAGCCTGCTTCGGGGACTCCTTGCTACCAAGTCCCGGCTGTTGTGAGTTCATTCTCCCCTCCGTCACTGAGGCCTGGTGAACTCCCTATTCTAGTGAAGGAAGGTAGTGAGCCTGATTATCAGGCACCTGGGACTAATGAAGACGATTGGCTGAGTGGAGTCACTGACTGGATTTAAGGCAGCCTACGCCCTTTCTGCCCTGCGGGTGATTTCTCTGTGGACTCTTGGACACCAGTCTGATTCCTGCTCTCCTAAAGCTAAGTTTTCTGTTTTGCCTTTTTGCATTTAAGATTTGTTTTTGTTTTTCTTGCTTTTTGGATTCTGCCACTCCCTGCTGGAGTGTGCAGTGTTCCGTTAGCTCTGTCTTCTGAAAGTACCTGAGTGCTGATTTAGTTTTTGAAGCTTAGTTGCTTCAGGGCCATTTTTATATCAGCTTGTTGGCTTTTGTCTCTGATAGGGTTTTGGCAGATTGCAGACAGCAGCCTTCCTATCCATTCCTATCTAGGTAGTTTTTGGGCCCCGCCTTTGCTCAGTCTGTCTTTCTGTCTGTGTAAGTGTTTTCATCTTGCTTCACCGTCATTATATGTGGGGGGCTGCCTATTGCTTTGGGGTCTGCTCTGGGGCAGTTAGATTTCCCCTTTCCTTCTTTAGGCCTATGTATCTCTCCGGCTGTGATCGAGGGGTCTAGGTCATCGTAGGAACCCCCCACGGCTACTGCTAGTTGTGTTGATAGGTTCAGGGGTCTGCAATCTGATAGTTGCCAACGTCTCTGGTTTTCTGGACTTAGCTAACAGTTCTGTTTTTGCCTCCTACGGTGACTCAATCATAACACCCGGCTCACTATCATTGCTGTTGTGCCCCCAAGTCTTGTGTGGGAATAAAGTGATGACAACTTCTATTCCTCCGGTGTCTGCTGCAGGACCATTAGTATCCATACAACCTCGGGGACCGGACCCCGGCCTTACGCTGTGAACTCGGGAAGGGTTCTGCTCTAACCCTGATCCTTAGTCCTCCTCTCCTCATGTTCCGTACTAATCCTTCCTTCTTATGGAGAGAGTCAGGCTTCCCATCAATGTCTCTTTCCTGTGCCAGCGGACCCAGGTCACTGAGGTCGGCTGCAGCACTTCCTTCATCCATCCCACTCGGATCTTCACTCCTCCACTCACTGTCAGACTGACTGACTCCTAAACTCTTCCCGCTCTTTTGGTGCATATTAAACTCCACCTGCCTCCCAGCACACTTCGTGTTCCAAGCAGGGAGCCACCAAAGGGTGCTTTGCTACACTACTGTGTTGTGTGGGATGCAGGTGTTGGAGCGTGGTCTGGTGTCTCCACCTTACCTGGATGGTGGGGTACCACACCTCAAGAGGAGTTGCAGTACCTCTGTGGCAACTGAACCCTCAGGGGCGCCACATACCCCCCCGTTAAACACAGCACGTCCGCGGGCTGCAAGTGAAACAAAGTTAGACAAAATAAAGGAACATACAAAAATTTTTGAATGCTGATAAACAATTCTTATCTAAACTTCCCAATGTGGGAGGCACTCACTCTTGAATGTTGCAGAACAATTTAACAGACTATCTATAATTACCTATTTTTAAAGTGCTATGAAAATAAACTTACTACCAGTTCAAGTACTATCATCAACACATTTTCCTTCTCTTTATCTTTCACATTTTCTTTTACTGTCTCTGTTAGACATGGGTGACAACCGCTGATGCCTGGTTTGTCACCTGCATTCAAATCTTTACTCAAAATTTTACATCTTTATTCAACATTATCAAATTCTGTAAAATATCCATTCCTAATCAAATACCTAAATACTACTATCAAGTAAGCTCTCTATAAAATCCGTCAACATTTTTATAAGACACATCACACAGTACTTCACATAAAGACATCAATAATTCTTGCACGTGCTGGACACCGCTCCCAGACGGGATTTCTTGCAGTGTCCTTCGATTGGAGCTATGCTCCATGATGAGTTAGTTCTTATTCATAAAGATCTATGTAAAACCAAGAAAGGACACCTAAAGAGGTGCAACTATATACAACACAGTTTGTGGATCATTCATTGTCCATGATCTCTGCAGTTCAATGAAAAATATGCTGCCAACGCAACTAGGCAAAAACTTGTAAAACTAAAGAAAACATGATAACAAAAAGAAGGCACAACTGTGCAAATACCCTCCTGGGTAACAATTAGTCAGTTAGTGTTTCTTTATTGGGGATCCCCTTCTGGGGTAGTGGAAGCTGGTCTCTTTGGCTGCTTCCAGGGGAGAAGATTTGGATGTCCACCTCCTGGCGGATTAATGAATTGTTGGTAGTCAGCAGGAATTTTGGGGATGACTGCTTGTGGTACCACAGGGGCAGCTGCTGGTACCTTGGGGTGTTGCACTTCCATGGCCGTAACCTGCCGGACTTTTGCAGGAACAACTACCGCGGTGGGAGGTAATCCTGCCGGGGGAACGTAAGCATGTTCCTTTTTGTAGGCTGCAATGAAATCCTCTGGTATACGACACATATTCATGGCGTACCAGCCACGGAGTCCCTCATGTCGGGTGAAAGTTACATACTCCCCCGGGTGCAAGTCTCGAGCAGGGTGTCCAGTTATGAATGAGTCACCGTAGGAGGCAAAAACAGAAATACTAGCTAAGTCCAGAAAACCAGAGAAGTTGGCAGCTATCGGATTGCAGACCCCTGAACCTAACAACAACAACTAGCAGTAGCCGTTCCTACGGTGCCCTAGACCCCTCGATCACAGCCGAAGAACTACATAGCCTAAAGACAGAAAGGGAAATCTAAACTGCCCCAGAGCAGACCCCAAAGCAATAGGCAGCCCCCAACATATAATGACGGTGAAGAAAGATGAAAAAACACTCACACAGATAGAAAGATAGGCTGAGCAAATGATGGGGCCCAAGCTAACTAAATAGGACAGAATAGAAAAGCTGCTGTCTGCAATCCGCCAAAACCCTCTCAAAAACAAGAGCCAACAGACTGATAGGGAAAAAAGCCCTGAAGACGCTAGGCTTCAAAAAGACTATATCAGTACTCGGGTATTTTCTGAAGACAGAGCAAAAAAGGAATTCAGCTCACCCAGCAGGGAAAGGCAGAAATCCAGAAAAACAAGGCAAAACAAAACCAAAACACAAATGCAAAAAGTAGAGCAGAAAACTTAGCTTTTGCGGAGCAGGAATCAGACTGGTCCCCAAGAATCCCTCAGAGTAATCACCCGCAAGGCAGAAGGGCGTCAGCTGCCTTATATCCAGTCAGCAATTCCAGTCACCCAGTCATCATCATTCTGCTCAGGTGCTTTGTAATCAGCCTCACTACCTTCCTTCACCAGAAGAGGGAGTTCATCAGACCTCAATGGTGAAGGGGAAAATGAACTCACAACAGTGTCCCCTCCGGAGGTGAGACTCAACATCCCTCCTGCTAAAGAAGAGGTCAGAGATCCTCTGGGGGTCTGAGATAAATCCAAACCCCCGCTCCTGATTAACATTCAGAACCTGACCCCATCCTGCTGAGTCCCGGGGACCATAGTGACCGGCACGGACCCTTTCTTTCTGGTCCATATCAGGGCCCAGCACTGCCAGCCTCCGCTGTTCCCGTTCCCTCTGCTCGGCTGCCAGCTGGCAGATAGTCTGTTGGCATCTGGCCTCCATCTCATCCTCCTCCCTGGACCGGCCTCTACTCACAGTGGACAGGGGCACCATCGCTAGGGGTTCAGGTGTTTCCCCCAGGGACTCGAATCCCGGTCCCAGACCAGGTCTAGCACGAACTGCCTGGACGCTGCAGCAGCTGTGCACCCTGAGGCCTTCCCAGCTGCAGGAGCGGCGGTCATACCTGGAGCTTCCCGGTGGTGTTGTGTCTGCTCCGGTTCGGGGATCGGGCGGCAGCGGTGGTGACTTGAGCTGCCCGGTCAGAGCCGGGAGAAGGTGGAACCGATGGCGTCTCCGAGTCCGCAGGGGCCTCTGGTGGGATCTGCGCAGTCGCGCTAGGTCCAGGCAGGAGTCCAGCTTCTTCCTGCTCGGCTCTCGGGCCCTCCGGTACCTCCTCCTTGCAGGCGGTGCTCAGTAGCGGTTGCAGCAGGGGGATGGTGACAGGCGCTGCCGATGGCATCGCAGCGGCCTCAGGTTCCACAAGTGCTGCCGGAGGGAGGACCAGGGCATCCTCGGTGGATACCGGTGGTGCAGGTACCGCGGGTGCAGGTACTGGTGATATAGCGGTGGCGGGTACCAATGGTGAGGGTACCGGTGATGGAGGTACCGATGGTTTAGGCCCCTCCTGTGCGCGCTGCCAGTTCAGAGTCCAGAGAGCCTCCTGTCTCAGCCGCAGGCGGTGTGTCAGCTGGGCAATCTCGTCCTCCAGCTGCTGGCGGTCCGTTGTGGAAGCAAGGTCGGAGCCTTCAGCCATTGCGCCGGGGAAGTTCAGCTCAACCTCCTCGCGCTCTTCGGGCCTCCTTCCATCTCCCAATATGGCGTTCTCGCTCTCTTCCTCCTTCTTCCCAGGCTCTTTTCCCGCCACCCGCTCTCGCCCCTCCTTCTGAGGGCGGCGTATTCTTCCTACTCCTCCATACCAGGCCAGCATACGAACCCCTCGGGGGGTGAGCCATGTTGCACTTGCATAGAAGTTCAGGCAGGGGAGGCCCAGGACAGTTTGCGGTCTTTTCTTAGGACCACCCATGTTGTCATGCTCTTCTTCACCGCGCCGGCGGCCATTTTGAGAGTCCATTTTACAGTTTATCAACTTGGTTATTTTGCACATTCTCAGCAATGTCTAAGTCCAATAACATTCAGGCACACAGAACCCGGTGGCACCAGGCTTCGTCATCCTGTTCATGACGCCAAAAATGGATCTCCCTCACCCAGGGCTGTGGGGTACTCGGAGCCGGGCCCGGTGGATTTCAATGGGAGTTGTCACGGTAGCTGTGACCCGGTCCGTGGCCCTGGGCGTCCATTGTAAAAGGGGCTTGTTGAGTGTGTGGATGATGATTAAAGTTGATTAGTGAATGATTCATGACCCCACCTGTGGTGTTCGGCAATGAAGATGTTAAGCCGACGCTGCAGACAGATCCTCTGGGACAGATGGTGTGGTGCAGCAATGGTTTTGTGGTCCTCCACAGGTAGGGCAGTAGTCCCAGGGCAGTGTAGGTGAAGAGATAGGGAGGAGACGTAGATGGTGCGGTGTCAGACACAGCGATGTAGCAGTGCTGAGGGTGTTGGTGCAGGAATAAGTGGAGGACAACAGGGCATGTAGTTCCAAAGCTTTACTCTGTGGCAACTGAACCCTCAGGGGCGCCACATACCCTGAGATTATCACAGAGACGATGCATTTATACGGAGACTTGATTACACACAGGTGGATTATATTTATCATCATTAGTCATTTAGGACAACATTGGATCATTCAGAGATCCACAATGAACTTCTGCAGTGAGTTTACTGCACTGAAAGTAAACGGGCCGAATAATATTGCACGCCCCACTTTTCAGTTTCTGAATTTCCACAAAAATTTTAAATAACCAATAAATTTCGTTCAACTTCACAATTGTGTCCCACTTGTTGTTGATTCTTCACCAAACATTTACATTTGGTATCTTTATGTTTGAAGTATATGTGGGAAAAAGTTGAAAAGTTCCAGGGGGCCGAATACTTTGGCAAGGCACTGTATATACAGGACAGGAGGAGTGGTACTGTGCAGTGTATATATACAGGACAGGAGAAGTGGTACTGTGCAGTGTATATATACAGGACAGGAGGAGTGGTACTGTGCAGTGTATATATACAGGACAGGAGGAGTGGTACTGTGCAGTGTATATATACAGGACAGGAGGAGTGGTACAGTGCAGTGTATATATACAGGACAGGATGAGTGGTACTGTGCAGTGTATATATACAGGACAGGAGGAGCGGTACTGTGCAGTGTATATATACAGGACAGGAGGAGCGGTACTGTGCAGTGTATATATACAGGACAGGAGGAGCGGTACTGTGCAGTGTATATATACAGGACAGGAGGAGTGGTACTGTGCAGTGTATATATACAGGAAAGGAGGAGTAGTACTGTGCAGTGTATATATACAGGACAGGAGCAGAGGTACCATGCAGTGTATATACACTGCGTTCCAAATTATTATGCAAATTGGATTTAAGCGTCATAAAGATGTTATTTTTTGTTTTTCAAATAAACTCATAGATGGTATTGTGTATCAGGGCTCTTTGGATCACTGAAATCAATCTCAAATGCCTGTGATAATTAGTTTACCAGGTGAGCCCAATTAAAGGAAAACTACTTAAGAATGATGTTCCACATTATTAAGCAGGGCACAGGTTTCAAGGAATTTAGGAAAGAAAAAGGATCTCTCTGCTGCTGAAAAGCATCAAATAGTGCAATGCCTTGGTCATGAGATGAAAACATTAGATATTTCCCAAAAACTTAAACGTGATCATCGTACTGTTAAGAGATTTGTGGTTGATTCTGAGCACAAACATGTTTGTGCTGATAAAGGCAGAATGAGGAAGGTTTCTGCCAGGCAAGTTCATCGGATTAAGAGAGCAGCTGCTAAAAAGCCATTACAAACCAGCAAACAGATATTTAAAGCTGCTGGTGCCTCTGGAGTCCCTCGAACCTCAAGGTGTAGGATTCCTCAAAGGCATGCTATGGTGCATAAACCTACTATTCGGCCACCACTAAACAGTGTTCACAAGCAGAAATGGTTGCAGTGGGCCCAGACATACATGAAGACTAATTTTCAAACAGTCTTGTTTACTGATGAGTGTCGAGCAACCCTGGATGGTTCAGATGGATGGATGGAGTAGTGGATGGTTGGTGGATGGCCACTATGTCCCAACAAGGCTGCGACGTCAGCAAGGAGGTGGAGGAGACATGTTTTGGGCCGGAATCATGGGAAAACAGCTGGTAGGGCTCTTTAAGGTTCCTGAAGGTGTGAAAATGACCTCTGCAAAGTATATAGAGTTTCTGACTGACCGCTGTCTTCCATGGTATAAAAAGCAGAAATGTGCCTTCAGGAGCAAAATCCTCTTCATGCATGACACTGCACCATGTCATGTTGCAAAGAATACCTCTGAGTCATTGGCTGCTATGGGCATAAAAGGAGATAAACTCATGGTGTGGCCACCATCTTCCCCTGACCTCAACCCTGTAGCGAACCTTTGGAGTATCATCAAGAGAAAGATCTATGAGGGTAGAAGGCAGTTCACATCAAAACAGCAGCTCTGGGAGGCTATTCTGACTTCATGCAAAGAAATCCAAGCAGAAACTCTCCAAAAAATTCACAAGTTCAATGGATGCAAGAATTGTGAAGGTGATATCAAAGAAGGGTTCCTATGTTAACAGATAACTTGGCCTGTTAGGATATTTTGGAGTTAAATAGCTTTTTTGTTCGGTGAATGTGACCTCCTAATGCTGCAAATTCCACAAATGAGCATTTTCAGTTCTTTAAAACAGATCAAATGTTTAGAAATTCTACTGTGCCTAATAATTTGGAACAGTGCAATTTGAGCTTTTATTCATTTTGGAGATTATACTGTTATTATTGGGAGGTCTCTTCAATAAAATTCGATGCATACTCTAACGGGTGATGACTTTTATTAGACTGACTGTCATTTGTACCGACTATTTAGGAAAATCAGAGAAAAATATCATTTGCTTAATAATTTGGAACAGTGTGTGTGTGTGTGTGTGTGTGTGTGTGTGTGTGTGTGTGTGTGTATGTGTATATATATATATATATATGTGTGTGTGTATGTGTGTGTGTGTGTATATATATATATATATATATATATATATATACAGGAGGAGTGGTACCGTGCAGTGTATATATACGGGACAGGAGGAGTGGTACCGTGCAGTGTATATATACGGGACAGGAGGAGTGGTACCGTGCAGTGTATATATACGGGACAGGAGGAGTGGTACCGTGCAGTGTATATATACGGGACAGGAGGAGCGGTACCGTGCAGTGTGTATATATACAGGACAGGAGGAGGAGTGGTACTGTGCAGTGTATATATACAGGACAGGAGGACTGGTTCTGTAGTGTATACAGTGTTACGGGCTAGCGGAACGCACCAAATAATAAAGGTGAAATATTATATAAGGTGCGTTCGCAGCCCAGGGCCCACCGTGCAGAGGTGGCCAACTGCAGCTAAAACAATAGGGAGAAGGCATGTGAGACAGAGCCAGACACCGGTGGGAAAACACTAACCCGGTGCGAACTGGCACGAACCCCGTTACCTCAAGAGTCACGTGCCAGCCGGCGAGCAACCTCAACCTGTTAGCGTCACTGGTCACGGTAGTGTGAACCACTGCTTAGTACAGGTGTACTTTTCACCCTGACGGACGCCACTAACCAGCTTATCAACTGAGCTGGAAAGCGCTGTTAAGGCGCACGGCGTTACTTAGGCGGACGCTGCGGTAGCTGTGATCCAGAAGGCCTGTACTGGCCGATGCGCAAGAGGAAGATGATGAGGAACACTGCGACGCTATGCAGTGTCAGAGCTGCTGTGCTGACTCCAATTCCTAACACATGCGTAATATCCAAGGAGGGGGAATTATAATGCGTCAGTCACCAGGCTCATTCATCCATCATCACACATACACTAAGTACTACAGCCTCAGAGTCTATCATAGAGCATGGCGTGGCGGCCATGCGAACCTTTTATAGCCGTGCCCTTCCGGGACCTTCCTGATCCTCCTGATGGACCAATCAGAACTGGAGAAGGAACTGAGCATGTGACTCCCGATCCCCAATGGGAGATCGTCTCATGAGCATGCCCAGTGGACCGAAGGAAGTACTTAGACTCTGGAGTCTATTGATGCTGGTCAGGCTGCATTGCCTTAACTGGACCAGAGGTGGCAGCAGCAACCAAGCCCACAATGCTGATGTGGACTGAACGCCGGGATTGTGGAGTCTGCTGAGCAGGCTCCACTGCGGGCCGGAGAGGAATGGGAGACCGACAATGGCAAGGCTCGGGATTCCAACTGTGCAGCGCCTGGAACCCGACGCCTAACACAGTGGTTATGGAAAGTATTCAGATCCCTTTACATTTTTCTCTCTTTCATTGCAGCCATTTGGTAAATTCGAAAAATTTCATTTTTTTTTTTCTCATTAATGTACACTCTGCACCCCATTCTGACTGAAAAAAATCAAAAATGTAGAAATTTTGCAAATTTATTAAAAAAGTAAAACTGAAACATCACATGGTCATAATAAGTATTCAGACCCTTTGCTCAGTATTGAATAGAAGCACCCTTTTAGCTAGTACAGCCATGAGTCTTCTTGGGAATGATGCAACAAGTTTTTCACACCTGGATTTGGGGATTCTCTGCCATTCTTTCTTGCAGATCTTCTCCTGTTCCGTCAGGTTGGATGGTGAACGTTGGTGGACAGCCATTTTCAGATCTCTCCAGAGATTCTCAATTGGGTTTAGGTCAGGGCTCTGGCTGGGCCAGTCAAGAATGGTCACAGAGTTGTTCTGAAGCCACTCCTTTGTTATTTTAGCTGTGTGCTTAGGGTCATTGTCTTGTTGGAAGGTGAACCTTCGGCCAAGTCTGAGGTCCAAAGCACTCTGGAAGAGGTTTTTATCCAGGATATCTCTGTACTTGGCCGCATTTATGTTTCCTTCGATGGCAGCCAGTCGTCCTGTCCCTGCAGCTGAAAACCACCCCCATAGGATGATGCTTCCACCACCATGTTTCACTGTTGGGATTGTATTGGGCAGGTGATGAGCAGTGCCTGGTTTTCTCCACACATACCGCTTAGAATTATCACCAAAAAGTTCTATCTTTGTCTCATCAGACCAGAGAATCTTATTTCTCATAGTCTGTGAGTCCTTCATGCGTTTTTTTGCAAACTCTGCCATATGTCTTCAACTGAGGAGAGGCTTCCGTCGGGCCACTCTGCCATAAAGGCCCAACTGGTTGAGGGCTGCAGTGATACTGTAGTTGACTTTGTGGAACTTTCTCCCATTTCCCTACTGCATGTGTGGAGCTCAGCCACAGTGATCTTGGGGTTCTTCTTTACCTCTGTCACCAAGGCTCTTCTCCCATGATTGCTCAGTTTGGCTGGACTGCCAGGTCTAGGAAGACTTCTGGTGGACCCAAACTTCTTCCATTTATGGATTATGGAGGCCACTGTGCTTTTAGGAACCTTGAGTACTGCAGAAATTCTTTTTTAACCTTGGCCAGATCTGAGCCTTGCCACAATTCTGTCTCTGAGCTCCTTGGCCAGTTCCTTTGACCTCATGATCTTTATTTGATCTAACATGCACTGTGAGCTGTGAGGTCTTATATAGACAGGTGTGTGCCTTTGCAAATCAAGTCCTATCAGTTTAATTAAAACACAGCTGGACTCCAGTGAAAGAGTAGAACCATCTCAAGGAGGATCACACGGAAATGGACAACATGTGACTTAAATATGAGTGTCTGAGCAAAGGGTCCAAATACTTATGACCATGTGATATTTCAGTTTTTCATTTTTAATAAATTTGCAAACATTTCTGGGGGGGGTTTCAGTCAAGATGGGGTGCAGAGTGTGCATTAAAAAGAGAAACAAATGAACTTTTTTGAATTTACCAAATGGCTGCAGTGAAACGAAGAGTGAAATATTTAAAGGGGTCTGAATACTTTCCGTACCCACTGTATATACAGGACATGTGGCACTGTGCAGTGCATTTATACAGGAGGGGTGGCACTGTGCAGTGTATGTATATAAGAGAGGTGGTTGTTTTGCTAAGGATTCAAAGGGGTCGGATACGGCTTTAAAAAAGGCGATTAATTTTATTATAATAATTAAATGATTACAGAAAATAGGAAATGGTGTGATATTGTGTACACTTTTGCATAATATAAATCACAAAAGTAAAGTACTTACATTGCACACTACACAGAAAAATACTTTACCAGGAGTAGCATATCATCTGTCCGGAAACATCAGCTGTGAGAAGCAGAACAGTGAAGACAGAGAAATTCCTGGGATCCACACTGTGGCGTCACAGGCGTCCCCTTTTTAGTCCACAGGTTAACAGGGCTTCTGTCTTAGCTGAATTCTTCCCCAACTTATATCTTGTTTAGAAACAAATGCTTGTGTAACCAAATATTACACAAGCCCCACCAAGTGTTATTTGTCCGATATAGTATCCCTGTGGAGGAGTGGCCAACTCTTTAGACGTCAGTCAACATCGGACAAATACATCACCAGATAAAATATGCCAAAGACTCTCCTTGTACCAAATGTTTTATCATACTATAAACATGACATTTCTCACTAAACATGGATAAAGAAACTATGCAGTAATTGGATGATACTATAAACATACGCTTTCCAACTGAAGATTGATTAGGTGTTAATAATAATAATAATATAATAATATTATTAATAATAATAATGATAATTTTATTTATAATTTATTTATAATTTATATATAATTTTATATATAATTTTATAATAATTTTATTTAATAATTTTATTTCTATAGCGCCAACATATTCCGCAGCACTTTACATTATAGAGGGCACTTGTACAGACAATAGACATTACAGCATAACAATAAACACAGATCAAAGTAGGTACCAAGAGGAATGAGGGCCCTGCTCGCAAGCTTACAATCTGAGGCAAAAAGTGAGACACGAAAGGTAGATGGTAGCAATAGCTTTCAGTGTTCGGACCAGCCATAGTGTTCGAATTGGGTATTCATATAATTCTGCATGAACCAGTTAACAGCCAAAGTATGTAACAGTACCGACACAGAGGGCTATTAAAAGCATAAAGCGGGTGAGAACATAATACGATGTACCTGATTATTGTAAAAAAATTTGAATGGGCCAACAGGGATAGTTAGGTTAATGCATTGAGGCGGTAGGCCAGTCTGAACAAATGCGTCTTTAGGGCACACTTAAAACTGTGGGGATTGGGGATTAATTGTATTAACCTGGGCAGTGCATTCCAAAGAATTGGCGCAGCATGTGAAAAGTCTTGGAAACGGGAGTGGGAGGTTCTGATTATTGAGGATGCTAACCTCAGGTCATTAGCAGAACGGAGGGCACGGGTAGAGTGGTAGGCTGAGATGAGGGAGGAGATGTAGGGTGGTGCTGAGCCATGGAGTGTTTTGTGGGTGAGGCTAATAAGTTTGTACTGGATTCTGGAGTGGATGGGTAACCAGTGTAATGACTGGCACAAGATAGAGGCATCGGTATAACGATTGGTGAGGAATATGATCCTGGCTGCAGCATTCAAGACAAATTGGAGAGGGGAGAGATTGGTAAGAGGGACACCGATTAGTAGAGAGTTACAATAGTCCAGACGAGAATAAATAAGAGAAACAGTAAGAGTCTTTGCAGAGTCTAAAGTAAGAAAAGGTCGAATTCTAGAGATGTTTTTGAGGTGGAGATAACAAGAGCGATCTAGTGATCGGATGTGGGGGGTGAATGAAAGCTTGGAATCGTGTATGATCCCAAGACAGCGGCCATGTTGCTGGGGAGTAATGGTGGAATCACACACTGAGATGGCAATGTCGGGCAAAGGTAGCTTAGTAGAGGGAGGAAACACGAGGAGTTCCCTTTTCGACAGATTCAGTCTCAGATAGAGGGATGGCACGATGTTGGAGACAGCGGTAAGACAATGACTGGTGTTTTCTTAAAAGGCAGGCCTGTTATCGGGAGAAGTGTATAATTGGGTGTCATCAGCATAGAGATGGTACTGGAAACCAAATCTACTGATTGTTTGTTCAATAGGGGCGGTATACAAAGAGAAGAGGAGGAGACCTAGGACTCATCCTTGAGGAACCCCAACAGTAAGGGGAAGATGAGAGGAGGAGGAACCAGCAAAAGATACAGTGAAGGAATGGTCAGAGAGATAGGAGAGGATGGTGTCCTTGAGGCCAATGGAACGGAGCATAGTGAGGAGGAGCTGATGATCCACAGTGTCGAATGCTGCGGAGAGATCCAAGAGAATTAGCATGGAGTAGTGACCATTAGATTTAGCTGTTAGTAGATCATTAGGGACTTTAGTGAGGGCAATTTCAGTAGAGTGTAAAGAGCAGAAACCGGATTGGAGAGGGTCGAGAAGAGAGTTATCTGAGAGATAGCGGATAAGACGGGTGTGGACCAGGCGTTCCAGGAGTGTTGGGAAAATTGCAGAAAATACAAGGCTAATATAGGCTTAACTGTTAGTGTCTAATATCTTAAAGGTTTGTTAAAGACTGGCTACCAATATGGATGCCTGATGGTCGTTAACATCTTAGCACTACAGTGGTACTGTGCAGTGTATATATATGAGAGGTGACACTGTGCAGTGCATGTACACAAGAGAGGTTGCAAAGGGCAGTGCATGTATACAGGAAATGTTGCACAGTGCAGTGTATATATACAGGACAGGAGGAGTGGTACTGTGCAGTGTATATATACAGGACAGGAGGAGCGGTACTGTGCAGTGTGTATAAACAGGACAGGAGGACTGGTACTGTGCAGTGTATATATACAGGACAGGAGAAGTGGTACTGTGCAGGGGCTGGCTGGCACTTTTCAGCCTGGGGGGCAATCACAAGGCAGTGGCCCTCCAGTTGCGGTGCTTTTGCCCTGCTTATCTCTGGCTGCTGCATTAAAGCAGCAGAGATAACAGGCTTTAATAACAGGCTGGTACATAGATATGGGAACAGAACGGAGCTTGCTGAATATCGGAGCAGAACCAAGCTTGCTGCCTACATAGATACTGTAACAGAAGCAAGCTGACTACATAGGCACGAGACTGGAACCAAGATTGCTACGTAGATAAGGAAACTGACTGGAGCTTACTACAGAGATATGGGAACAGAACCAAGCTTACTACAGAGATATGGGAAAAGAATGGAGCTTACTACAGAGATATGGAAGCAGAACCGAGCTTACTACAGTGATATTGGAACAGAACCGAGCTTACTCCAGAGATATGGGAGCAGAACCGAGCTTACAAGAGAGCTAAGGAAGCAGAACCAAGCTTACTATGTCTACTACAAGATACAGAAACAGAACCAAGCTAATGGCATACATATTATACCAGAATCTAGATTACTACATTCATACAGTACCAGAACCAAGCTTACTGCTTAGATATGGTACCATAACTGAGCTTACTTACAAACAAACATACATACAACTCCAGAAACACGGACATGTAAACACACAATACGCAGGGGCATTGCAAGGGTCCTTAAAGATCAAGGGCCCAAGCCCCAAAGTGCATGTCGCCCCATAAGACCAACATTTAGCCATTTAAAATAGCATGTATATATAATTACAGTATACCACTGTTGCTACCCAAAAACACACAATGTAAAGACCAATATGATCAATATTACTACTATAAAAGGCCAAAACAATACGTCTGTACAATGCCCACTCTACTATCACCACCACACCGCGAATACATAACATAATATGACCATTACCTCTAAATAACAAAACACTCTATTCAAAGACCAATAACACCACCATACACCTTCTACTACATAATGACCAAAACACATTAAGCTGTTACTAAATAAATAAAAAAGAAAACAAAAGCTACTAAAAAGAGCACTAGTCCCATCTTACAGGAACGCTATATTGGTAGATACCAGTCTTGCAGAACACACACATGATTACAGTCAGGGCTGCCACTAGGAATTTCGTGGACCCATACTGGCAAAATTTCCGGGCCCCCTTGAGACTCCATCCAGGCTCCACCCCAGTTCCGCCTCCACACCTCGAGCCTTCCACAGTCCCACTGCCCGCTGTTGGAAAAACTCATCTTCTGCACCACGTCCTCACCAATCTGATATTAACAATTCCCAGCAAACACCAGATCACATACATAACCAGCAGCATTTGTTTTGGCCAAAAGAATTTTTAAGCCACCACCACAACAAGGTAAACTCTTTTGGCCGGGCAATATTCTACTCTATTCCTAAAATATCCAGTACTCTTTAGGTTTATTTTTATTTATTTTTCTTTAAGGGTATGAGTCGCATATATTTTTTAGAATGACCATTAATACCACATACAAGGGACAAAAAGCATAACACCATGACCAGACCATATGTTACCACCACATAGCGACCGAATAATACCATATATAAGGAACAAATACCTCCATACCATGACCAGACCACATATTACCATCACATAGTGACCAAATAATACCACATACAGGGAGAAATAATGCCACACCATAACCAGATAACATACTACCACCATATAGTGACCGAATACTACAAGACAGATCATTAATAAAAAAAAACACAACACTAATTCCATTATACACAGAAGCTTTGTATATAGGTTACAGGTAATACAGAGATCACCTGAGACATTATACACAGGAGCTTTGTATATAGTGTCAGTGTACAGGTAATACAGTGATCACCAGTGACATTATACACAGGAACTCTGTATATAGTGTATAGTGTACAGGTAATACAGTGATCACCAGTGACATTATACACAGTAGCTCTGTACATAGTGTCAGTGTACAGGTAATACAGGGATCACCAGTGACATTATAAACAAGAGCTCTGTATATAGTGTCAGTGTACAGGTAATACAATGATCACCAGTGACATTATACACAGGAGTTCTGTATATAGTGTATAGTGTAAAGGTAATACAGTGATCACCATTGACATTATACACAGGAGCTGTGTATATAGTGTCAGTTTACAGGTAATACAGAGATCACCAGTGACATTATACACAGGAGCTCTGTATATAATGTCAGTGTACAGGTAATGCAGTGATCACCAGTGACATTATACACAGGAGCGCTGTATATAGTGTACAGGTAATACAGCGATCACCAGTGACATTATACACAGGAGCTCTGTATATAGTGTCAGTTTACAGGTAATACAGAGATCACCAGTAATATTATACACAGGAGTTCTGTATATAGTGTACAGGTAATACAGCGATCACCAGTGACATAGAATCATAGAATCGTAGAGTTGTAAGGGACCTCCTGGGCCATCTGGTCCAACCCCCTGCTCAAAGCAGGATTCACTAAATCATCCCAGTCAGATGTCTATCCAGCCTCTGTTTGAAGACTTCCATTGAAGGAGAACTCACCACTTCTCGTGGCAGCCTGTTCCACTCATTGATCACTCTGTCAAAAAGTTTTTTCTAATATCTAATCTGTGTCTCCTCCCATTCAGTTTCATCCCATTGCTTCTAGTCTTTCCTTGTGCCAATGAGAATAAAGATGATCCTTCTACAATGTGACAGCCTCTCAGTCTTCTCTTTTGCAAACTAAACATTCCCAAATCCTGCAACCTTTCCTCATAAGACAGGGTTTGCAGACCGGTCACCATTCTGGTCGCTCTTTTCTGAACTTGCTCCAGTTTGTTGATGTCTTTTTTTAAAATGTGGCGCCCAAAACTGGACACAGTATTCCAGATGAGGTCTGACCAAAGAGGAGTACCTCTGTATATAGTGCACAGTGAACAGGTTATAGTGTATAGTGTCAGTGTACAGGTAGCACACTGACTCACCAGTGACGTCTCCAGCTGAAGTCCCTCATCTTTGATTTTCTTTTTTATACAGTGCAGACCGCCATCATTTCTTTCAGCCAGGACTTATCTCTGCATAAAATAACAGTTACCTAGAGCACCTCTTCCAGAGCACATTACTCACTTTTCCATTCTTCTACACTACACATCTAAATACAGACGTGCACCCACCATTAATATATAATTAGTTATTATGCAACCCACCATTCCAAATATAAATTATAATTCACCACTGCGCCCCCACCAACAATAAATAGCAATTTCCCCACCTAATAAATATATACATTAATTAGCCCCTGTACTCTTCCTCCAATTCATTACCAGTCACTGCATCCTCAACGTCCCCCACTATGTGCCTCCCGCTCCCCCAATTCATTATATTTACATGCCCCTTCTGCCCCAATTCATTGTCATGTCTTTCTCTCCTACCCTCTATTCATTATCAACTGCTCTACCCCACATTCAATACATCATTTACTCCCATCACCCTGAAAATTCATTATTTGCTCTCCCCCAGGTCCTCATTTGTTCTCCCCATCCCCCACCTTCAATTCAATTGCTGTCCCCCATCCCTCACTTCATCATTTGCTGTCCCCCTTCTCCCCCACTTCATCATGTGCAGCAGTCCCCTTTCGTTCATGTGCAGTCCCGTCCCCTCCCTCACATCATCATATGCAGCCCCCCTCCATCATTTGCAGCCCCTTCCAACATTTGCAGGCCCCATTCCATCATCATTGGCAAATTGCAGCACCCCCACCATCATTTGCAGCCCCCTTTATCATTTCCAGAACCCCTCCAGCATTTGTAGCCCCCCCTTCATCATTGGCAGCCCCGCATTCTTCATTTGCAGTACTCCCTCTATCATTTGTACTGCAGCCCCCCCTCCATCATTTGCAGCCCCCCTTCATCATTTGCAGCCCCCTCCATCATTTCCAGCACCCCTCAATCATTTCCAGCCCCCTGCATCATTTCCAGCACCCCTCCATCATTTGCAGCCCCGCTCCATCATTTGCAGCCCCCCTTCAACATTGTCAGCCCCCTCCATCATATGCAGCCCCTCCATCATTTCCAGCACCCCTCCATCATTTCCAGCATTCCCTCCATCATTTCCAGCACTCCGCCATCATTTCCAGCCCCCCTCCATCATTTCCAGCCCCCCTCCATCATTTGCAGCCCCCTCCATAATTTCTATCACTTCTCCATCATTTCCAGCGCACCCGCCATCATTTCCAGCACACCCGCCATCATTTTCAGCACCCCTCCATCATTTTCAGGCCCCCTCCATCATTTGCAGCCCCCTCCATCATTTGCAGCCCCCCTCCACCATTGGCAGCCCCCCTTTCTTCATTTGAAGCCCCCCTCCATTATTGCAGCCCCCCTCCATCATTTTCAGCCCCTTCCAACATTTGCAGGCCCCATTCCATCATCACTGGCAAATTGCAGCACCTGCTCCATCATTTGCAGCCCCCTTCATCATTGGCAGCCCCGATTTCATCATTTGCAGCCCCCTCCATCATTTCCAGCACCCCTCCATCATTTGCAGCCCCACTTTATCATTTCCAGCACCCCCTCCATCATTTGCAGCCCTGTTCCATCATTTGCAGCCCCCGTTTATCATTTCTAGCACCCCCTCCAGCATTTGTAGCCCCCCTTCATCATTGGCAGCACCGCTTTCATAATTTGCAGCCCCCTCAATCATTTCCAGCACCCCTCCATCATTTGCAGCCCCCTCCATCATTTCCAGCACCCCCTCCATCATTTGCAGCCCTGTTCCATCATTTGCAGCACCCCCTCCAGCATTTGTAAACCCCCTTCATCATTGGCAGCCCCGCTTTCTTCATTTGCAGTACCCCCTCTAACATTTGTACTGCAGCACCCCCTCCATCATTTGCAGCCCCACTCCATCATTTGCAGCCCCACTCCATCATTTGCAGCCCCACTCCATCATTTGCAGCCCCTCCTCCATCATTGGCAGCCCCCCCTCTATCTTTTGAAGCCCCCTCCATCATTTCCAGCCCCCCTCCATCATTTCCAGCCCCCCTCCATCATTTGCAGCCCCCCTCCATCATTTGCAGCCCCCCTCCATCATTTCCAGCACCCCCTCCATCATTTCCAGCACCCCCTCCATCATTTCCAGCACCCCCTCCATCATTTCCAGCACTCTGCCATCATTTCCAGCCCCCCCTCCATCATTTGCAGCCCCCTCCATCATTTCTAGCACTTCTCCATCATTTGCAGCCCCACTCCATCATTTGCAGCCCCTCCTCCATCATTGGCAGCCCCCCTCCATCTTTTGCAGCCCCCTCCATCATCCCCAGCACCCCCTCTATCATTGGCAGCCCCCTCCATCATTTGCAGCCCCCCTCCACCATTGGCAGCCCTCCTTTCTTCATTTCCAGCACCCCCTCCAGCATTTGTAGCCCCCCTTCATCATTGGCAGCCCCGCTTTCTTCATTTGCAGTACCCCCTCTATCATTTGTATTGCAGCACCCCCTCCATCATTTGCAGCCCCATGCCATCATTTGCAGCCCCCTCAATCATTTGCAGCCCCCCTTCATCATTGGTAGCCCCCTCCATCATTTCCAGCACCCCCTCCATCATTTCCAGCATCCCCTCCATCATTTCCAGCCCCCCTCCATCATTTCCAGCCCCCCTCCATCATTTCCAGCACCCCCTCCATCATTTCCAGCACACCCGCCATCATTTTCAGCACACCCTCCATCATTTCCAGCACCCTCCATCATTTCCAGCACCCCCTCCATCATTTCTATCACTTCTCCATCATTTGCAGCCCCACTCCATCATTTCCAGCACCCCCTCCATCATTTCCAGCCCCCTCCATCATTTCCAGCACTCCTCCATCATTTCCAGCGCCCCCTCCATCATTTCCAGCACTCCTCCATCATTTCCAGCCCCCTCCATCATTTCCAGCGCCCCCTCCATCATTTCCAGCACCCCCTCCATCATTTGCAGCCCCCTCCATCATTTGCAGCCCCCCTCCCCATTGGCAGCCCCCTTTTCTTCATTTGAAGCCCCACTCCATCATTTGCAGCCCCCCCCCTTTCATCATTTGCAGCCCCCTCACCCATTTAATTCATTTGATAAAGAAAAAAAAACGTTTTTCATACTTGCCTGACAAGTGATCCCCAGCAGGCACAGCTCCTCTTGTCATGGTAGATGCTGTACCTGGAAGGAGCCCGCCATACATTGTAACATTTTCAGCAGTGAATCAGCTAGACTGTATGGGCTGCTGAGAGGACCTGAGAGGAGCCCCTACAGTCTAGCACACTCACTACTGAGACAGCTAGACTGTATGGGCTGCTGAGAGGAGCCCATACATTCTAGCTACAGCCATGTCACATGACCAGAAGTCCAGGGAGGGCAGAGGGAGAGAGTCGGAGCTGCGCAGCTATTAGGCTCTGTGCACACGGTGCGGATTCTGCTGCGGATCCGCAGCGGATTTGCCGCTGCGGATCTGCAGCAGAACTGCAGGTGATGTACAGTACCATTATAGCCTATGTAAAAAAAAAACGCTGTGAAAATGCTGCGGTTTTTTTCGCGCGGTTTTTGTGCGGGAAAAAAAAAAGCCACCATCTTCCCCTGACCTCAATCCTATAGAGAACCTTTGGAGTATCATCAAGCAAAAGATCTATGAGGGTGGGAGGCAGTTCACATCAAAACAGCAACTCTGGGAGGCTATTCTGACTTCATGCAAAGAAATACGAGCAAAAACTCTCCAAAAACTCAATTTCAATGGATGCAAGAATTGTGAAGGTGATATCAAAGAAGGGTTCCTATGTTAACATGTAACTTGGTCTGTTAGGATGTTTTGGAGTTAAATAGCTTTTTTGTTCAGTGAATGTGACCTCCTAATGCTGCAAATTCCACAAATGAACATTTTCAGTTCTTTAAAACAGATCAAATGTTTAGAAATTCTACTGTGCCTAATAATTTGGAACAGTGCAATTTGAGTTTTTATTCATTTTGGAGATTATACTGTTAATATTGGGAGGTTTCTTCAATAAAATTTGATGTATACTCTAACGGGTGATGACTTTTATTAGACTGACTGTCATTTGTACCGACTATTTAGGAAAATCACAGAAAAATATCATTTGCATAATAATTTGGAACACAGTGTATATGGATAGTTCGTGACGCCACCCGTGGTGTTTGGCAAGTAAGATGTTGAGCCAACGCTGCATGCAGATCCACTGAGACTGATGGTGTGGTGCAGCAAAGATGGTGTAGCTCCCCACAGGTGGAGCTGTAGTCCCAGGGCAGTGTAGGTGCAATGGATGAGGAGAGGCGCAGAATGGTATAGATGCTGGTACCCAGATGTAGCGGTGCTGAAGGTGTTAGCGGCGAATGAATGGAGGACACCAGGGCTTGCAGTTTCAAAGCTTTACTCACAGTTCTTGGTGCCGTGTCCTCCGGGGTAGAGACTCAATCAACCTCCCGGGCAAGTCAGGGCTCTCCTCTCCAACACTCCGCCAACATGTGCCTTTCCTGAATGACTCCTCTATGGCGCCTTGTAGTGTGAAGAACTCCAGTACCGTGGTTACTCTGAAGTTCCTCCTGTCAGATGTTCCTAGAACCTTACTTGTATGACAGACAGCTGTAGCCTGATCAGGGACCTCCTGGATCCCGGCTCTCTATCCGTGTTGCTGTTGTGTCCCAAGTCTTAGATGGGAGTAGTGCATTTACAGCCAACTACTCCACCGATGTCTGCTTCAGAACCATAAGTGTCCATACAACCTCAAAGACCGGGCCCTGGCCTTGCGCTGAGAACCTATAGGCAGGGTTCCTCTTCCAACCCACAATTCCTCTCTGTTCTCCTACTCCTTCGTTCCGCGCTGTTCCTTCTCTCTCTTATGGAAGCTTAGGTTGCAGGTCTACGTCTTTCTCCTTCTCTTCTCTTTCCCGTGCCAGCTGGCTCAGATCACTGAGGCAGCTGCAGCACTCTTTCTAAACTGAACTCAAAACTAACTTCAGAACTGAACTCCTCTCACCTGACCTCCCGTCAGACTGACCTACAATTCTAAACCTTCCCACTCTTTTATATGGATCTCCACTCCACCCACCTCCCAGCACATCTCGTGTTCCGAAGCAAGGAATCACCAGAGGTGCTCTGCTACCCTCTAAGCATGATCCGCAATGTGATCAGTGCTGAACTATCCTGTGTGTGGGATGCAGGTGTTGGAGTGTGGAAAGGAGTTCCCAACTTACCTAGGTGGTGGGGCACTACACCTTAGGAGAAGGTGCAGTACCTCTGTGGCGACTGAGTCTCAGGGGCGCCACAGAATCGTGCAGTGTATATATACAGGACAAGAGGAGCAGTACTGTGCAGTGTATATATACTGGACAGTATGAGTGGTACTGTGCAGTGTATATATACTGGACAGTATGAGTGGTACTGTGCAGTGTATATATACAGGACAGGAGGAGTGGTACTGTGCAGTGTATATATACAGGACAGGAGGAGTGGTACTGTGCAGCGTATATATACAGGACAGGAGGAGTGGTACTGTGCAGTGTGTGTATATATACAGGACAGGAGGAGTGGTACTGTGCAGTGTATATAGACAGGACAGGAGGAGTGGTACTGTGCAGTGTATAGACAGGACAGGAGGAGTGGTACTGTGCAGCGTATATATACAGGACAGGAGGAGTGGTACTGTGCAGCGTATATATACAGGACAGGAGGAGTGGTACTGTGCAGCGTATATAGACAGGACAGGAGGAGTGGTACTGTGCAGCGTATATAGACATGATAGGAGGAGTGGTACTGTGCAGTGTATATAGACAGGACAGGAGGAGTGGTACTGTGCAGTGTATATAGACAGGACAGGAGGAGTGGTACTGTGCAGTGTATATAGACAGGACAGGAGGAGTGGTACTGTGCAGTGTGTATATACAGGACAGGAGGAGTGGTACTGTGCAGTGTATATATACAGGACAGGAGGAGTGGTACTGTGCAGTGTATATATACAAGACAGGAGGAGGAGCAGTACTGTGCAGTGTATATATACAAGACAGGAGGAGGAGCAGTACTGTGCAGTGTATATATACAAAACAGGAGGAGGAGCGGTACTGTGCAGTGTATATATACAGGACAAGAGGAGGAGTGGTACTGTGCAGTGTACATATACAGGACAAGAGGAGTGATACGGTGCAGTGTGTGTATATACAGTACAAGCAAGATGTATATCTTTCTACCGTGTTAGCCAGTAGATAGAAAAATACTCAGAATTGAGAGTCCTCAGTGGTTGACACCTATTAATGGCTAACTGAAAAGATGGTAACAAATTGCAAGCTTTCGAGACTACGCAGGTCTTTTCATCAGGCTAGACTTACAAAATCTGAAGAATCACATATTTATGGACAACACAGCACAAAAAAATGCAATAGATAAGACAAGGGACGTGAAGCAGAATCATTATGGGGGAGTGAAAGACAGTTATGGCCATAAATATTGGACCAGTTAATAGATAAGGAGTGAATGTTTTATTGTCCTCTGATTGGGGTCTGGTAATGTTATGTCCCCACAAGGTCTTAGGAGCAAATTCCTTAATTGATGTAAAAAGACATAAATCCATGCAACACATTCATTCCTGTACTGAGAGTGTCAAAAGTCGTCATGGGTTTGTACTCCCAGACTTTTCTGTCTCTCTGAGATGTGAAGTTACCTTTGAATACTATTAATTTCATGTCTATGGTGCTGTGATCAGGCATACAAAAATGTTTTGCCACAGGTAGATCCATTGTTTTTTCTTGTGTGGCGATGAGAATTCATCCTTGTTCTCAGTTTTTGCCCGGTCTCCCCCACATACAGACCCCCAGTTGGACATTTAGTTTAAATAATTAAGTACACCACATTAGATATGATGCAGCTGAAAGTACCGGGGATCTTGTAGTCCTGATGTGAATTGGGGATCTTTATCTTGTCCGTGGTCATTATAAATGGATAGGTTTTCCTTTTTTCTTTTTTCTGCTTGCAAGGAATGGTTCCTGCAGCTGTTGGAGAGGACAGGGCGCTTCTGACAATGATGCTTCTTAGATTTGGGGGCTTCCTAAAACACAGTAGTGTTTGGGTCTGGAAAAATGGATTGCAATCAGGCATCTTTTTGTAGTAAAGGTTGTAATTTCCGTGCAGCTCCCCTTAGCACTTTCAGAATTGGATTGTAGGTGACTACTAGAGGCACTTGGCTATTTTGTTATTTAGCTTTGTAATGTAGCAGGTGATTCCTTGACATTCTGGTGGCTCTCGTAATTTGGTTTTGAATTGTTCTTGGATGGTAGCCCTAATTCAAAAAGGTCTTTTTGAGGCGACCAAGGTGTTCATCTCTATTCATGGGGTTGGAACATATACGATTGTATCTGATGGCTTGACTGTAGATAATAGAGTTCTTTATGTGATTTGGATGGAAACTATTCCATTTAAGGTATGTAGGACGGTTGATTGGCTTCTGATACAGGGATGTCTCTATTTCATTGTTCTTTAGCTTAATGATTGTGTCCAAAAAGTTAGTCTCAGTGCTGGAGTAGTTGAGTGTTAAGTTGATGGTGGGATGAAAATGATTAAACTGTTCGTGGAACGTCTTTAGCTGTGGCTCAGACTCCGTCCAGATGATTAAAATATCATCAATGTAATGGTAGTAGGCCAGAGGCCTGATGGGACATGAGGGACAAAAAGTTGCTTTTAAGCTTGGCCATGAAAAGATTTGCATATTGTGGAGCCATTTTACTTCCCATAGCTGTGCCAGTCTCCTGTAGATATATCTTGTTCTCAAATTCAAAGTAATTGTGGGTGAGGATGAAGTGTATAAGTTTCATCCCAGAATCATCATCAGTCCCTGTGTTTTCCATGAAGAATTTTCAGGCATTTAATTCATCCAATTGACACAGTGCAGAAATGAATGTGTTGCATGGATTTATGTCTTTTTACATCAATTAAGGAATTTGCTCCTAAGATCTTGTGGGGGCATCACAACACATTACCAGACCCCAATCAGAGGACAATAAAAAATTCACTCCTTATCTATGAACTGGTCCAATATTTATGACCATAACTGTCTTTCACTCCCCCATAATGATAGTTCTGCTTCACATCACTTGTCTTATCTATTGCCGTTATTTATGTGCTGTTTTGTGCATAAATATGTGATTCTTCAGATTTTGTATTAGTCTAGCCTGATGAAGAGACCTGCATAGTCTCGAAAGCTTGCAATGTGTTACCATCTTTTCAGTTAGTCATTAAAAGGTATCAACTACTGAGGACTCTCAATTCTGAGTATTTTTGTATATACAGTAGGAGTTTTACTGTGCAGTGTATATATACAGGAGAGTTGTCACTGTGCAGTGTATATACAGAATTACACCCAGTATGCAGGTAGCACAGGTTTTTGCGATTTGTGAGCTGCATACTTTCTACCCCCATGACAGATCTCCTTTTAGCGCCATGATGACATAATATAACTGGACTTGTTGGGGTCATCGGTCGGCGCTGTGATCCTGGGGTAATAATCGATCCTTGTCGCCTGTCATTGCACATTCTCTCTTCATTTTTCATGCAGTTTTTCTCGTTTCCTTTTTTTTCTTCTTTCCTAGGATTGAATTCTCTGGGTGGAGGGAAGAGGAGGAAGTGAAGGAGCGATGGGAGGAGAGAGAGAAGGAGAGAGAGAGGGAGAGACAGATGACGAGGGGGGGATGGGATTCGCCTTTGTATAGCGGAACGAGGCTTCATCAGACAGACGTTCGGATAGATACCCAACATCTGCGTGACATGCACACTGAGCGCTGGATGCCCCTGTGACAGCAAGACTCAACATCGGTGCCACCAACGTTCGCCTGGCACCTTAGCAGCTGACATCACCCCTTCTGCCAGCACCAGTCAGTATGGGCAGGATGAAGAGCACTTGGCTGCTCCTGAGCTGCATCCTGGTCTTGGGTATCCAGGTGAGGAGGCGGCGGCCGAGCAGCAGAGGTGCAATGCACATCTCCAGGGTTGGGTGGAGTTGCTACACGGCAGGAGGCTGGTGGTGCATGGCAGCCGTAAGATAACCGGTGGCACCACCAGTGGAGGGAGCGGTGGTGCAATGTAGCTTCCTGCGACTACCGTTAACCCTTTTTTTTTTTCTTTTGGCAGGGTCAGGCCAGGGGTGGCGCATGGGGCATGGTCAGGGGCGCAGAATGGCAGATGACGCTATAATAACCTTTTTGATTTTCGCGTATGACTACCGATGCCCCATTCTGTGCCGAATCGATTGGACGAGGGCAACTACATTGGATCGGTTATGATAGATATTTTTTTTTTTCCGGACACCAAAAAAAATATTGGCACCATAAACAATTGCAGCACAATTGTGGGGGGGGGGGAAGACATATGGTTCTGGAGATATGTCAGAATGAATGTGGAGGGCAGAGGTGGGTGCCGGGCACGCCAGGCCACCGCTGTGTGGTGAATGGATGAAGGGGTTAAATGACGTGACGTGAGAGCCCGTGCACAGCGGGACGCGGGGATGCGTCTGGACGGCGCGGAGCCGGGCGCGGGACTGAAAGAATGGAGATTAATGGAATGACTAATTGGGAGATGGCTCTGTAATGGAAGAGCAGATAATGTCAGGGGCGGGGGCCGCTCTGACTCCCACCATAGAGGAAGCAGAACTAATGCTGCGACATCCCCCCACACCGGTGTGGGTCGTAGTCTGCACTGGTCTGAGCCCAAGAGCTCGCACTCTGCCCCGTATTAATGGAATAAGCTTCTGTGGTTACCATTGTTTTCACCGACGCAATCTATTGTCTCTGTTGTCAGCCACTTCAGGTCAATGAGAGAGGATGACTTGGCACAGGTGAATTCGAGCTGTTGCCCTCTGTTATCAGGCATTTTAGGGTGGGGAGAGGCTGGCTGGAGGCAGGGATGGGTTTGGCAATTGCAAATCCCTAGGGGGCCATTGGGGACAGGAACCCCAGGAGAAAACTGAAAACCACCTGATAATACGCAGCGATGCCTGGTGCAGTTCTTTGTGGACTATATTATGTGACCTTCAGTATTTAGATATAAGCACAGTATAACGGTATTAAATGGATTGCAATGGCGGTATTATCTGGGAAACTATATAGCTGTATTGTGTGACCTCCAGTATTAAACAGTATTATATGGGCTGCAATGGCAGTATTACCTGAGCACGATAAGTTATTATGTAACCTCCAGTATTTAGATATAAGCACAATATAATGGTATAATATGGCCTGCAATGGCGGTATTATCTGGGCACTATATGGCTGTATTGTGTGACCTCCAGTATTAAGTGGGCTTTTTAAGACACTATTGGATACGGTTTATTATATAGGTACAATATGGTGGTATTATCTGAGCTGAGTATGTCTTATAATAGTGCTGGAGCATTATACACCTCCATCTATGTGTGACAGAGATCTGTTGCCCTTGTTATAAGACTCCAGCACTATTATAACATATATTACTGCTATTAGTCGCTCCTCTTATAATGCCGCTCTGTGTGGTATGGCCACAGCGATGTTGACCAGTGCCAGGTGTCTCTGGATACACGAGATACTGCGCCGGTCCCAATCACTTTTCGCCATCTGCCCCTGGTACCGACCCGTCCCTCCCACACACAATACAGACCCTTATAATAAAGTCACAAGGCCACTGTGTATTGTTAGGGGTCATGTGAGCGTGAGTCAGACTGAGCGCAATGCCCAGGCTGGAGCAGGATTATTACACGTCAGGAAAGGAGAACACCGGAGACAATGGACAAAAATCCTAATGTACATATACAGATCTATCCAGGAGATGCACAGGTTATACCGACTGTACATATATAATTATATACAGGTGATGCCCAGGTTATACTAGCTGTACATATATTATTATATACAGGCGATACCCAGGTTATACCAGCTGTACATGTATAATTATATACAGGAGATGCCCAGGTTATACCAGCTCTACATTTATAATTATATACAGGAGATGCCCAGGTTACACCAGCTGTACATTATATACAGGAGATGCCCAGGTTATACCGACTGTACATATATAATTATATACAGGCGATGCCCAGGTTACACCAGCTGTACATATATCATTATATACAGGAGATGCCCAGGTTATACCGACTGTACATATATAATTATATACAGGAGATGCCCAGGTTATACCGACTGTACATATATAATTATATACAGGAGATACCCAGGTTATACCAGCTGTACATATATAATTAGATACAGGAGATATCCAGGTTATACCAGCTGTATATAGATTATAATATACAGTGGGTATGGAAGTATTCAGACCCGTTTAAATTTTTCACTCTTTGTTTCATTGCAGCCATTTGCTAAATTCAAAAAAAGTTCTTTTTTTTTTCATTAATGCACACTCTGCAACACATCTGGACTGAAAAAAAACAGAAATGTAGAAATTTTTGCAAATTTATTAAAAAAGAAAAACTGAATTATCACATGGTCATAAGTATTAAGACCCTTTGCTCAGACAATCATATTTAAATCCATTTCCTTGTGATCTTCCATGAGATGGTTCTACTCCTTCACTGGAGTCCAACTGTGTTTAAACTGATAGGACTCAATTTGTAAAGGCACACACCTGTCTATATAAGACCTCACAGCTCACAGTGCATGTCAGACCAAATGAGAATCCTGAGGTCAAAGGAACTGGCCAAGGAGCTCAGAGACAGAATTGTGGCAAGGCACAGATCTGGCCAAGGTTACAAAATAATTTCTGCAGTACTCAAGGTTCCTAAGAGCACAGTGGCCTCCATAATTCTTAAATGGAAAAAGTTTGGGACCACCATAAGTCTTCCTAGACCTGGCCATCCAGCCAAACCGAGCAATCGTGGGAGAAGAGCCTTGGTGAGAGAGGTAAAGAAGAACCACAAGATCACTGTGGATGAGCTCCACAGATGCATTAGGGAGATGGGAGAAAGTTCTACAAAGTCAACTATCACTGCAGCCCTCCACCAGTTGGGCCTTTATGGCAGAGTGGCCCGATGGGAGCTTCTCCTCAGTGCCAGACATATGAAAGCCTGCATAGAGTTTGCTAAAAACACATAAAGGACTCCCAGACTATGAGAAATGATTTTCTGGTCTGATGAGATGAAGATAGAACTTTTTGGTGATAATTCTACGCGGTATGTGTGGAGAAAACCAGGAACTGCTCATCACCTGCCCAATACAATCCCAACAGTGAAACATGGTGGTGGCAGCATCATGCTATGGGGGTGTTTTCAGCTGCAGGAACAGGACAACTGGTTGCAACTGAAGGAAACATGAATGTGGCCAAGTACAGAGATATCCTGGATGAAAACCTCTTCCAGTGGGCTCTGGATCTCAGACTTGGCCAAAGGTTCACCTTCCAACAAGACAATGACCCTAAGCACACAGCTAAAATAACAAAGGAGTGGCTTCAGGACAACTCTGTGACCATTCTTGACTGGCCCAGCCAAAGCCCTGACCTAAACACAATTGAGCATCTCTGTAGAGACCTGAAAATGGCTGTCCACCAACGTTCACCATCCCACCTGATGGAGCAGGAGAGGATCTCCAAGGAGGAATGGCAGAGGATCCCCAAATCCAGGTGTGAAAAACTTGTGGAATCATTCCCAAGAAGACTCATGGCTGTACTAGCTCAAAAGGGTGCTTCTACTCAATACTGAGCAAAGGGTCTGAATACTTTCTGTACCCATTGTATGTACAGGAGATGCTCAGGTTATACCAGCTGTACGTATATCATTATGCCCAAGTTATAGCAGCGTGCTTTTTATGATGCGTAGTTACAGGTGTAGATGCAGTAAGTACCTCATACTTCACAGCGTGTTGCTGGCAGGGGCAGGATTGATTTTCCGTGTGCAGTGCCAGTTCTGCCGCTCCCGGACGTGTTTATTATTTGCTGTGATTGGGGTTCTGTGAATTTACGGCTCGTCCATTACAATATTGTATTGTTCAGCGCCAGGAGACCTTTGTGCTGCAAACTTAGTGCGATACTGACATTAGTCAGCAGGAAAGGGGGGGATAATGAGGAACATGCCAGAGTCATCATGGGGGGGGAAGTATCACACAGGATAGGATTAGATACACGACTCAGCAGACAGTATCACACAGGATAGGATTAGATACACAGCTCAGCAGACAGTATCACACAGGATAGGATTAGATACACGGCTCAGTAGATAGTATCACACAGGATGAGATTAGATACACGGCTCAGCAGACAGTATCACACAGGATGGGATTACATACACGGCTCAGCAGACAGCATAACACAGGAGAGGATTAGATACACAGCTCAGCAGACAGTATCACATAGGATGGGATTAGATACACAGCTCAGTGGTCAGTATCACATAGGATCGGATTAGATACACAACTCAGTAGATAGTATCACACAGGATGGGATTAGATACACGGCTCAGCAGACGGTATCACACAGGATGGGATTAGATACACGGCTCAGCAGTCAGTATCACAGGAGAGGAGTAGATACACAGCTCAGCAGACAGTATCACACAGGATAGGATTAGATACACGGCTCTGCAGTCAGTATCACACAGGATAGGATTAGATACACGGCTCAGATACCCTCAGGGTTAACCCTCCCAGTGCTGGTAGTTCTTCTCTTCGGCAAGGTCCATTACGTGCGGTGCTCACATTAGGATTTACAAGGCGTTCCCCGGCTCCTCGCTGCAGACTGGATGAATTGCTTTGTAATTTTATGAGTCCCAATCGTATGAGGCTGAAATAAAATACTGACCAGACGCAAATATCTATAATTCATCCCTTTTATATACATCTCACGAGTTGCATCTGCCGCAGCTCACATGATCAAAAATTTACATTAAGTATCAGTGCGGCGCAATGGAGCATGCATCTGTCAGCCCCATAGGAGTCAATAGTCAGCAGAACTCCATAGACTTCACTGGGGAGGGTCACGTCTAAGCATGGCCCCCTGGACATGTGGAGAGAAGCTGCAGGAAACACTGCTCATAGCAGGACCCCCATTCATTAAGAGGCAAGACTCCCAAAAGGGGGTCCTGCACCTGTACAGCATTTCTTGTATAGTTCTAAGAAGAGGATATTACGTTACCACTTATATTTTAGGTTTTATTCCTTTTACTCTTTCTGTTGTGAAAACCATCAACAAGCTGCTGTTGACAGATCTTTCTCTCTATGTGTGCATTCATTTCATCATTTGTATTATTCCCTAAAATAATAACCAAATCCTATCCAGCAAGCTAATGGTAGGAATGAAGGCGGTGTTAACAGCAGCCTGCTGACAGTTTCCAAATACAAATTTTCAAATACAAATTTTCTTCACATCTCACGACAGGCTTGTGAATAGCAGCTTGCTAACAGGCTCCAAATAGAACTTTTTTTGTTCGTATTTTTATGGCAGCACAGATCAGATAAGTCATATCTTCAGTTTGCTGACACGTTCCAGATAAAAACAAATTTTCGTGTACAGATTTGTGATACAGCACACAATAGATCTGACAACAGCAGCTTGCTGACAGGTTCCAAATAGAAACACTATCTATATATTGTACAGAGTAGACCTCAAAATCATAACCCCCTTCGTCATCTGACCAAGAATGTAGTATTTCACATGTATCATCAATCATTTGGGATGTCTTTGAATTTCATAATCATTGAGGTGCTGCAAATCAAAAGATATAAGCAGGGGCGGAGCCGAAAAACTCAAATGATCCTCCCCCAAGGATTCATTTTACATTTCCTGCACATTAAAAAATCTCAAACTAAACTGGGGGCAAATAAAATATAAGATAAAGCCAAACACTAATAATAGCAGAGCAGGATTATTAACTTATATCACTATATATGCCATCAGCTTCTTTCTGACAGGTTCCAGATAAAAACAAATTTTCTTACATAAATTTGTGGTACAACACACAACTGATCTGACAACAACTTGCTGACAGGTTCCAGATAGAAAATAACTTTACATATTTATTTTTATGATGACCACATGTGACCCCAGAATAGAAATAAGCTCCTCAGTCACTAAACTGCTGCTTTTCTCTTTGTTTTGTTTTTTTTTGCTGTGAGCAGCGTTTTCCTCCACCAGCGCCGCTTACCCCTTAATATATCCTTCCCTGTGTTCTGTGACCCCCCAGTAATAAAATAATTTTGACCCTGAACCAGATCGGCTTTTATAGCCCCCGTTTACTCTCTCGGGCTGTGGCCCCGGGACGGGCACTGAGGTTATATAATGAAACCACAACAATTCTGAGAAGAAATGATTAAAAACCCTCTCAAGGCTTTATAAGGCTTGTAAAAAGGAGAATGAAGCGAAGGATCTGTGCGAGGGCGAGAAGCGGCTGCTGTACAAAGGAGTCTTGACAATGTTCAATGACTCAAGGACTTTAACATTTCATGTTTTTATTTTAAGGGACAACAATATTATTGAATGTGGAGAGAACTTCAAAATCCTAATTCTGTCCCCCCACCCCTCAGTCTTTCACCCATATCAAAAGTACTGATCGGATTTCTCTATCTTACTCAATTTTCAGTGAGCTGCAGATCATAACAGATAAGCAGGGGCGGAGCCTTGCACTGAACTGTCCCTCCCTCGAGGTTGCTTCACATCACTTGCACATTAAGAAATATCATCAACTAAAGTAAAAAAAAAATCAAAGCCAACAGTTTGTAAAAGCAGAGACCCATTATTAGTTTATATCAATCGGACCTCTTTGTACTGCAGCAGTGTTACAATCAGATCTGCTGATATCGGTCACACATATGGATGGTATTGTTTCTGGAGATACAAGTGACATATTATAATGAGGGGGTAGAGAGTTCCGGGATATGGAGAGGGCATCAAAATAATAACCCCCCTTCTCAACTATGTAATCACAATTTTGTTGGCACGTCTTGGTATTTCACGTGGAGGTTATAAAACATAAGCAGGGGAGGAGCCGAGAACTGAATTGTCCCACCCCAAGGATTTATTTAACTCACCTGGCTACAAAAAACAAAATCAAAGCCAACAGCTTGTAATAGTGGAGCTACATTATTTGCTTATATGAATTAAAGCTTATTAGACTACAGAAGCATTATAAGTGAATCAACCGATCAGATTCTCCCAATGGTCAGAGGTATAGAGTTAGCGTCAAAATCATAACCTCCTTAGCCATCTGACCAACAATGTAATATTTCACATGTCATCAATACAGTTGGGATTTTTTAGAATTTCACAATCCTTGAGGTGATGCAGCCCATAAGACAAAAGCAGGGGCGGAGCCCAGAACTCAATGGCTCCTCCCCCAAAGATTCCTTTCACATTTCCTAAACATTAAGAAATTTCAAACTAAACTAGGGGGCAAATACTAAATAAATAAAGCCAACCGTGAATTATAGCAGAGCAGGATTATTAGCTTATATCAGTAGAGCTATAAGCGATTCGGCGGATATATTTCACATACACGGATGGAGATGTCTCTGTAGCGACAGAGATATGAGCATAGGGCACAGGGAGGATTTTTCAGTCATTTTCTTTCACCTCATTGAAAAACATTACCCTGGCCTGAAACAGCTGATAACAGAGAGCAATAGATTGTAAATACCTGAATTAGTCATCCTTTGCTCCAGAAATGGATTGTAGCCAACTATAAAACTTCAATTTCTTAGGATTTTTCACAACATTTTGGCCATGGGGGGGCGCTATTTTACTTATAATTTACACAATCCTTTTACTCATCATACAAGGTAGAGCATTATGCAAAATGTTGGTTTTTATCGTTATTTTAGCATTTTTATATTTTTTTGGCCAAATTATTTTTCTTTTACAACTTCTATTTTTTGTATGATATATATATATATATATATATATATATATAATATACAACTTTTTGGCTATTTTTTTTTGGGGGGGGGGGTCAATTGTTTATTTTTGATACAGTCCAATGTTAATTTCCACGTCCTAATTAGATACCGGCAGACTGTTCTTGAGAGACCACGACTTCATTTCCCAGGAGGGTGCTCCAGATGACATGATGGATAAATATAGGGCTATGGTTAAGGCGACAGATGAGACGGGGAGAAGGGAGCGGCGCAGTGAGGCCGGGGATAAGATGGTGGGAAGGTGTCAGTCAGAGGAAATTCGAAAAACATGTTGTAAATACGAGACAGAGATGAAAGGCACACGGAGAGTGAGGAAAATCGAGAGGCCCAGGAATATTAGATGAAAAAGGCAGATATGGGACTGAGAGGGCCACAGACGTGAGAGGTGACGGGGAGAGTGAGCGGGGGAAGATGAGGAAGCGAGATCAGCCTTCATGTCCATTTGGGAAGAGGTCGTCATGGCAACAGAGAAAGATAGAACATCTCCGTCGGGAACCCGTTACCATAGCAGCTTATCTCCAAAAGTCAGCGATAGAAGCTGAGAACAAGCAAGCCGGGAACGCAAGACCCTAAGAAGGCGGCGGTATCAGCCGAGGCCTAGTCACCTCGCCTCACACTGCACAATATGGCTGACACCGGTGACCTTGAGGGAGGCTCTCGCTCCAACTTGTGAGAATCGGTTATTTCCTTGACGATTAGCGCCAATAATTACGTAATGATCTGATAAATAATACATAGCACAGTGGAGGCCATTGCCAATAGCAACCAATCGGATTCCAGCTCTCATGTTGGAGAGGCCCTTTGGAAATTGAATGAAGCTACCTGATTGGTTGCTATGGGCAACTGCACCATTTAAGTAAAAAAAAAAACACAGTTACATTTTCACATGTTTGTAGACATCCTTGCCGCCATTTTTCTGTGGGTTGGGCTGAATTTGAGGTGTCATTTTGCCCGCTTCCCACCATCCTGCGTGGAATAATCTGCCATCTATTTTTACCTATTACTGTTTCTCTCCATGACAAATGACGCTGTTATCTTATCTCGTGACCACCCTGCCCCCCTCCTCCTCCTCCGCCATATTGTGCTCACACATCACAATCTGACTAATGATACGGAGGAGGGAGCACGCTTCAAAACAAAATATGACTCTATGAAAGCAAAAAAAAAGAAATATTGGTAATGATTTTCTGCAGCGCAGTGATAGGACGGCGTCCGCCAGGCGACGTATTTGGATGCAGATCTTGATCGGGTTCTCTAGAATGCACGGAAAAATGTTAGGGGACAACACGTCTCCCTATATTTGTATGAAAAGGTGAAACCTGGAAAGAATATTGCTATAACACCACCTAAATAATAGCACCACATTGTGCTTAAATTATACTGCCATATGGAGCTACTAAATACTATGATAAAGTGCTTACATAATGTCATATGGTGCCCACATATGGTAATAGCTCCATACTGTCCTTTATTTATACTACCAAACTGAGCTACTTAATACTATGATACAGTGCGTACATATTGTCATATGGTGCTCACACTATAGCGCTATACTGTCCTTTATTTATATTGTCATAGTGAGCTACGTAATACTGTAATACAGTGCTTACATAATGTCATATAGTGCCTACTTAATGCCGCCACATTGTCCTTTAGTTATACTACCATAATAAGCTACTTAATACTGCATACTGAGCTACTTAATACTGAGATACAGTGCTTACATAATGCCACTAAACTGTCCTTTTTCCGTATTACAATGCTGAGCTACTAAATACTGAGATACAGTGCTTACATAATGTCATATGGTGCCGACGTAATACCGCCACACTGTTCTTTTTTACACTACCATACTGAGCTACTTAATACTATGATCCAGTGCTTACATAATGTCATATAGTTCCCACATAATAACACCATACTGTCCTATCATACTGAGATACGTAATACTGCAAATCAGTGCTTACATAATTCTATATGGTGTCCATATAATAATGTCCCACCGTCCTTTAGTTTTACCGTCATACTGAGCTACTAAATACTGATATACAATGCTTAAATAAAGAAGGGGGCTGGGGAAGGGCACAGCGTAGGGGAAGCCCCCCATGACTGCTATGGGCGGGAAGTTTGAACTAGTGTTGTGCCAGTTTGAAATGGTTGGCCGGGACGGGGGCCGGGGGAGGGGTTTAAGGTGGGGGCAGCCTGTATTAGGGAAAAAGTGCGGGGAAAAACCGCACTCACCAGCCAGGAGCAGAGGAGAGAAGTCCTACCTGAATCGATGGACGACGAGCAGCAACTTTTCGCCAGGCTGCAGGATGTGGCCAGGTCCAGGAGGGGAGGATGGCTACAGACCCAGCTTTCCTCCCTCCTCAGCGCTGCGGAGCAGGGAACCAGCCGGCGTGGAAGGAGGACCCGTCCCCCCGAAAGGCTGTCACCGGAGGTGTCAGCCCGCAGCAGGCGGCGGCTGCGGAGCCCCTCCAGGGACCCTGCGGGCGGCGCAACAGATGGGGCTGCATCCCCTCCCTGCGCCCGTCCCGGCAGGAATCCGCCCAGCCGGCCGGTCAGAGCGGGCGGCAAGCGTGGGGGAGCAGGACAGGAACAGCAGGCCGGACCGGAAGTGACGTCGCGGGCAGGAGCCGAAGAGTCGCGCAGCAGGGAGGAGAGTGAAGGCCGCGGCAGGCCCTCACAGCGGCGAGGCCGGCGCCGGCCGGCGCCGGGCAACACAGCGGCGGGAGGCAGGATCGAGGGCGCCCCCGGGGATGAGGACCGCTCGGGGGCGTCTGCCAGCCAGGGCGCCAGACGTGGCGTGGCGGGCAGGAGGGGGCGTTGCGGCAGCGCCCTGCCTGGCCCCACCGTCAGCAGAAGGACCGGAGGTGAGGCGGGCGGGAGGGTGCCGGATGCTGCCGCCCTGCCTTCCCCCATTGCAGTCCATAGCGTGAGAGCGGCGGTCGGGAGGGGGCAGCACGAGGACGCCCTGCCCGGTCCCAGCAGCATGTGGAGCCCCGACCGATCGGCGGACAGGAGGGGGCTCAGCGGGGACGCCCTGCCTGGTCCCAGCAGCACGTGGAGCCCGGACCGGTCGACGGGCGGGAGGCGACTTAGCGTGGTCGCCCTGCCTGGCCCCTATCCAGCAGACGAGGCATCAGGCACCTGGGGGCATTTATCCGGGAGTCGCCCGGAGGGTGCTACGGACCGGCCAGTCGGGCATGGGTCCAGGGGCTGTCACGGGTCCCGCTCAAGGGGGAGTTCTCGGGAGCGGCGGGTATCGCATGCTCGGGTCCCCCCTGGTGACGAGGAGGCCAGGGGCGCGTGCCTGGAGCAGCGGTGCCTGCATCAGGATCTTCGAGGACGTCAGGATTCCGGATTTCCAGCTGGCGGGGACACAGCACCCGCGCAGCTATGTGAGTATGGCTCCATGTCGTGTTTGTCGCCCGCAGGGGCTGTATTGCAGGATGATGGGGGCAGGCAGGGAGATGGTAGGGAGCGGATGGGGCGTAGTGGGCCTAGCGGGGCTGAGGTGCCGGGGCTAAGGGACATTTTGGCGAACATGTCGCAAATATTGAGGAGACTGGAGGGGGGGGTAATTGGGGAGGCAGCTCCGTCCCCAGCGGGGGCATGGATAGTGAGTCGCGGTTCGGGCACAGAGTCGGGTGGTGACGTGTTACGCGCGGTAGAATGCGATGAAGGAGCTGCGGCAGGAGTATCTGTTTCAGTGCAGACGGAAACGGATAAGGGGGATAGGATAAAACTGGACGATAGGTCTAAGGGAGAGGTTTATGTGTGCTTTGAGGGGCCGCTGGGGGCCCATTTAAAGAAAGAAGTGAAGGAGAAGATTTGGCGGGACGAGTATGTGGAGATATTTTCATTGCTGCCGTTGGAAAAGTTTAACCTGGATAAGGGGAAGAAGGATGATAGTAAAAAAGAGGAGGAAGAAAAGAGGAGGTGGCGTCTGATCCCGCAGACTTTTGTGAATTGGATTCAGGCATTCGCTATTTTGGCTAGTGTCATAGGGGAGAAGTCTCCGGATAATTGTTCTGGCCTTTTTTGTTATTTAGATGCTATCGGGGAGGCGCATCGTATTTATGGGGGCCAGGCGTGGCTGCGATACGACGAGCAGTTTAGGCAGAGGAAGGCGGTACGGCCGGAGATAAAGTGGGATCAAAAGGATATCGGGCTGTGGCTGAAGGTGATGGCCCCAGTGAGGTATGGGCAGTCCTTTCACGGGAGCGGGGGCAGCAGCAGTCAGCAAGCAGGTCAGGGTAGCAGTGCTCAGGCAACCCAGGGAGGAAGAGAGAAGTCGGGAGCATGCTGGCAATTTAATGACGGGCAGTGCAAGTACGGGGCGGGCTGCAAGTTCAAGCACGTGTGCTCCCACTGCAACGGTAGCTCACACGGCGCTTCCAAATGTTTTAAGAAAGGGAAAGGAAAGCCAAATGTGGGTGCCGGTCAAGGGGGAGAGCCCGGTGAGGGTTCAAGAGATGGCCCCCTTTCTAAGTAGGTACCCGGCTCGGGCAGAGGCCAGCGTGCTTTTGAATGGCTTTGTTGACGGTTTCAGGATTCCACCTCCTGGCCATGTGGTTCCTTTTTCTGTTAAAAATTTGCGGTCGGCAATAATGCATGCGGAGGTAGTAGATGAGAAGTTAAAAAAGGAAGTGGATTTGGGCAGGATGGCCGGTCCGTTCCCCACGGCTCCTGTTGCGGGCGTGATTGTTTCCCCGTTGGGGGTTGTGCCTAAGAGGGAGCCGAATAAGTTTCGTTTGATTCAGCATTTGTCTTATCCAAAAGGCTTGTCAGTTAATGACGGTATCGATAGGGAGTTGTGTTCTGTGGAGTATACCTCTTTTGATACGGCGGTTAAGTGGGTGCGACGTTATGGGTCAGGGGCTTTGTTGGCAAAGACAGACATTGAGTCCGCTTTTCGGTTACTACCGGTTCATGCAGATAGTATCCCGCTGCTGGGATGTTTTTGGAGGGGGAATTTCTACCTCGATAGGTGTTTGCCGATGGGTTGCGCAATTTCTTGTTCCTTGTTTGAGACGTTTAGCACTTTTCTGGAGTGGGTGGTAAGGGATGTTACAGGAATGCAGTCGATCATTCATTATCTGGATGATTTTCTTTTTATTGGCCCCCCGGATTCGCCGTTGTGTAGGAACGCGTTGGCAGGCATGGTTTGGGTGGCGGAGCATTTTGGGGTGCCGCTGGCATCTGAGAAGACGGAAGGCCCTAAGGCTGTTATAAGTTTTTTGGGCATAGTTGTCGATTCGGAGAGGATGGAGTGTCGGTTACCAGAGGACAAGTTGGCATTGTTGAAACAGGAGGTAGACAGGATTTCGAAGTTGCGCAAAGTGACCCTCAAGGAATTACAATCCCTATTGGGGAGATTGAACTTTGCCTGCAGGATCATGCCTATGGGTCGAATTTTTTCTCGTCGTTTGGCTAGCGCGACGGCGGGAGTGAAGGCTCCGCACCATTACGTTCGCTTGACGAAGGAGCATAGGGACGATTTGATGGTTTGGCAGCGGTTTTTGCGGAATTACAATGGGCGGTCGCTGATGCAGGAGGAGACATTGAGCAATTTTGATTTTGAAATATTTACGGATGCAGCAGGCGGCTTTGGTTACGGCGCCTACTGTAAGGGTAGGTGGAGTGTGGGGCGGTGGCCTCAGGCGTGGAAGTTGTTGGGCCTTACCAAAAACTTGGCACTATTGGAGCTGTTTCCTATCGTGGTAGCTGTTTTGGTGTGGGGTCCCATGTTCGAAAATAGGAGAGTGCGCTTTCATTGCGACAACGCGAGTGTTGTAGCGGTCATTAACAGTTTGTCGGCCTCCTCTCCCCCCGTAGTTAGATTGGTTAGGGTTTTGGTTCTTCGCTGTCTGGATTTGAACGCAGGGATTTCTGCAGTGCATGTGCCCGGGGTTACGAATTCAATAGCAGACTCTTTGTCTCGTTTTCAGTGGGGCCGTTTTCGAGAATTGGCGCCAGGAGCGGATGCCACGGGCGTGGAATGCCCTTCCTTTCTGTGGAAGGTGATTACGGAAGAGCAGGAAGACTGATTCGGGAATCCTTATCGCAGCAGACATGGTCGGCCTACGATTCTTCGTGGCGAGTATGGCAGAGTTGGTTGGCAGAGTGGGGTGGGGTCGAAAGTGATGAGGATAGGATGTTGGCGGTATTGTTTTTAATTGGGAAGGCAGCTGACAGCGGTTGGTCTGCTGCTAAGGTAAACAAGTTTGTAGCGGGTTTAGCTTTCGGTTTCAAGTTGCAAGGGGTGGGGGACGTTACGAAGAGCTTCTTAGTGAGTCAGGCGTTAAAAGGGTTTCGGAGGGGTAACAAAGCCGGGGACAAACGAAGGCCTATTTCGTTTAGTACGTTGGAAGGCTTAGGCAGAGTCCTTGGGGGTATTTGCACGTCAGTTTTTGAGTTGGCCCTGTTTCGGCTGGCTTTTTCTTTGGCCTTTTTTTGGGGCAATGCGCATTGGCGAGGTGGTGTCAGGCAGCAGGGTTTCGGCAGGAGGGGTGTTGGCAGAAGATGTGGAATTTTGGGCGGGGGGCATTGTTTTTTGGATTCGGCGTTCAAAAACTGATCAACAGGGTAGGGGCAGACGGGTAGTTTTGGGGCGAGTTGATGGGGCATTAATGTGCCCTAGTGGCTGTTTGGAAGCATATTGGGGCGTATGGGCGGGTAGGACGGGTCCTCTCTTGTGCCATGCGGACGGCACCTATTTGTCTCGGTTCCAGTTCATTGCGGTTTTGAAGAAGGGATTGGTAGAGTTGGGCCTTCCCCAGGACATGTATGGGTCTCATTCATTTAGAATTGGTGCTGCGACCGAAGCGGACAGCCTTGGGTTGGGGGCTGATGCGATTAGGAGAATTGGCAGGTGGCAGTCGGATCGGTATTTACTGTATGTTCGGCGTTAGCTGCGTGGTTTGCATGTCCTCGATGTGTTTTTCCTATATTCTGTTGTGTTTTTTCCAGGTGGCGACCCCTTTCTTGCATGGATATTCGGACACTCTTACGTTTATTGGGGTGCGCTACGAGCCGACGCGAGGCCAGATGGTAGGCAATTGGGCTTTGGGAGGGAGCAGGTGCTGGTCCGTTGGTTGGGTTTCCGAGGAATGGTATGGAGCAGGGTGCTCCTGGAGTTAACCAAGTCCGCTCGCTTGGATAGAACCCCCGACATTATTGTTTTCCATGTGGGGGGCAATGATTTAGGGGTCAGGCCGGTGAGAGAATTAATTAGGGACATACGTTCCGATTTTTTGAGGTTGTGGACATCGTTCCCGAACGTGGTGACGGTATGGTCGGATGTGGTACCCAGACAGAGGTGGAGGCAAGCGAGATCGTTGAAAGGGATTAACAGGGCAAGGGTGAAATTGAATCGCGCGGTGTCGGCGTTTGTGTCCAGGAATGGGGGCATTAGTGTTCGTCACTTTGAATTGGAGACAGGTGCCGGTAATTTTTGGTTGGCCGATGGGGTTCATTTAAATTCTATTGGTATTGATTTATGGGCACTGTCAATACAGGAGGGGATCGAGAGGGCCTTGGTGGTTTTGGGGCACTCACGAGCCTGAGGTGGTCAGGGCTGTTCGTGGTTGGCGGGGGGTGGGGTTCTTGGAGTTGACGGTGATTGGTCGGGGAAGGATTCGGAAGTAACATTCCCGACAGTTTAAAATGGTATGGGGGATCTGGCTTTTGGGTATGGGCTCTGGACGGGGTTTTACCTCGGGAGCTATGGTGGTTGGTCTCCCAGAAGGGGAGTTACGGTGCCCTCGAGCTGGGCTGGACGGCTGGGGGTAACATGGTGGAAATAAGTTTATAGCCAGATCTTTCTAGCTCCAAGAACCCTCCCCTCATAATTTTGAATTATTTAATGTTTATTGTTAATGTTTGTTAATAAAATTGGCCGCTGTGGCCAAAATTATCCAAAGAATTTAAATTGTACCGTGTCTTATTCTCAGGAGAAAGGAAAGAGGGGGATGATAGGAGGCGGTGAGGTATCGAGGAGAAGGTAAAACTGAAGTCGCCATATGCGGTCAAGAAGGGGGCTGGGGAAGGGCACAGCCTAGGGGAAGCCCCCCATGACTGCTATGGGCGGGAAGTTTGAACTAGTGTTGTGCCAGTTTGAAATGGTTGGCCGGGACGGGGGCCGGGGGAGGGGTTTAAGGTGGGGGCAGCCTGTATTAGGGAAAAAGTGCGGGAAAAACTGCACTCACCAGCCAGGAGCAGAGGAGAGAAGTCCCACCCACCCTCCCTGTTTTGGGTAGCATGTTGGGGGCTGCTAGGGGATGTTCGTTTTAAAAAAAAAAAAAGGTGATCGGTATATAGATTCTTGTCAGGGTTTATACGAGGCGTCGTTGTTGCTGTTGTCACAGTGGCTGTGGGGCGGGGGGTGGGGTTCTTGGAGTTGACGGTGATTGGTCGGGGAAGGATTCGGAAGTAACATTCCCGACAGTTTAAAATGGTATGGGGGATCTGGCTTTTGGGTATGGGCTCTGGACGGGGTTTTACCTCGGGAGCTATGGTGGTTGGTCTCCCAGAAGGGGAGTTACGGTGCCCTCGAGCTGGGCTGGACGGCTGGGGGTAACATGGTGGAAATAAGTTTATAGCCAGATCTTTCTAGCTCCAAGAACCCTCCCCTCATAATTTTGAATTATTTAATGTTTATTGTTAATGTTTGTTAATAAAATTGGCCGCTGTGGCCAAAATTATCCAAAGAATTTAAATTGTACCGTGTCTTATTCTCAGGAGAAAGGAAAGAGGGGGATGATAGGAGGCGGTGAGGTATCGAGGAGAAGGTAAAACTGAAGTCGCCATATGCGGTCATGTGGTATTGTGCCCACATAATTGTGTCACAATATGCTTAAATTATACCACCATACTGAACTACTTAATACTATGAGGCATTGCTTACGTAATTACATTAATAGAGCCAATTAATGCACCATTCATTGTCAAGTAATGATTCTGTGACTGCACAGCATTTAATCTTAATTATGCCAGATACATATTTTCAATAGCGCAGGAGACATAGGCTGTTGTCTGATTGTTGACGTTTTCATTTATTTGTTTTTCTTCAGTTGGTCAAGAAACACAGACTATTGTTTGTATGAGTATGAACGTTGATTATTAAATTGATGCTTGTAAATTACTGAATGGATGATGATTACCTCTTATATCAGCACCTACAGGTTATTGCCTGCTATGTTTGGAGGACAGAGACATAGGGTCATTGAACAATCAATGTTTGGTAATATGTTGATTACCCATTGTACCAGACTATGCAGTTTGTTGACTTGCAAATATGGAAGGATAAACTATGAACCCTTGAACAATGCGAGATGAGCTCTTGCCACTTTCCCCCAATCCTGTGGAAAAATGTCTGAATAAGAGCCGTGAACTATAAAAGTAGGATCTGCCTCTCTTTCCAGTGTGACGTGACAAAACAACAGCCTGGACTCCATTAAGAGAGAGACTCAACAGGACAACAGCCAAGGCACCATCAAGGGGATCACAGATTTGAACTTTTACAGCATGCTAGCTTGAGGACCATGGCCCTAGCTGGGACAGAACAGATCTACTCTATTGACTATCAATGAACCCATGGGGAAGCCAGGATTGGGACCCTCCGGTCACCTGGCCCCATGGAGACGTTCATAGAGGCAAGATTGTGACCTTTCAGTCACCTGGCGCCATGGAGACGTTCGGAGGAGCGAGGTTGTAACTGTCTGGTCACCTGTCCCTATGGAGATGTTGGGAGAAGACAAGTTATGACCCTCCTTACTAGGCTTCTTGTTACCTCCTCTCTGTGGGTGCCCATCAAAAGCGGAGTGCCACAGGTGGGGATAGTCTTCCCTGGTAGCCCCAAGGTCGCAACTGTTCTCGAGCCAGCGAACGAGAGCACCCACTGACCCTCGTGTCTCCACACATACCTTACGTTGGTCACTTAATTCTGCCATACTCTGTAATATAGAGCACACAAGATTGTTGTCTAATGCCTCTTAAAAAGATCTGACGTAAAGTACATGTACATAACTATGCTATACAGACACAGATAACATATACTGCTGTACAGTGCAATTGTGTTTATGATATATAGATTTACTGTCCAAATAACAGTGCTGTTGAGTTCCCAAACAGCACTGCTATACGGTACCCCTATAATAGTGTCATACACATACAATGCCAAATACCAGTGCTATACACCAATGGCATACACATTTTGAAAGGGTATGTCTGCCTATGCTTTACACTGCCTATACACCACTGCCATACAGTACCTAAATATCCATATTTTGCGCATATGTTCCCTTCAGTAGCTAATTAACGCTGCTCTGTGTTGCCTATAAAGTGTCATGCAGTACCTCACAGAAGTGCCATAACAATATACTAATACCATACAGATACAGTGTGTACAAAAGTGTAACTAACATCACTGTATAATATCAATAATACTGTATAATACTACCATACATAATACTCTCATACACTAGGCATAAGAGTGGCCAAATAACATTGCTATACAGTGCCCTATGAAGTGCATGTATAACAGTGACAGATACAGGGAAATCAACAGTACACAAAAGTGAGTACACCCTTCACATTTTTGTAAATATTTTATTATATCTGTTCATAGGTCAACAATGAAGATATGACTCTGTGATACAATGTACAGCATCCAGTGTACGACTTGTATAACAATGTAAATGTGCTGCCACTGAATAACTCAACATAGCCATTAATCTCTAAACTGAAGTAGGTATACCCCGAAGTGTGAATGGCCAAATTGTGCTGTCCCAAATTGTGTTGTTCCATGAAAAGATATAATAAAATATTTACAAAAATGTCATGGGTGTACTCACTTTTGTGATATAGTGTATGTCTGACTGAAAGTGTATAGTATCAATATATTACTGTCATTCATTGCCTGCATCATACTGTGATACAGTGAACATATAACAATTTCTTATAATGCTCAATTAATACTGCCATGATGTCAGCATATAATACAGATAATAATAATAATTGTATTTCTATAGCGCCGAGATATTCCGCAGCACTTTACATTTCAGAGGGGACATGTACAGATGATAGACATTACAACATAACAATAATCACATAGATCATAACAGATACCAAGAGGAATGAGGGCCCTGCTCGCAAGCCTACAGTCTATGAGGAAAAAGGGGAGACACGAAAGGTGGCTGGTAACAATAATAGTATCACAAAATGAACACCTAATAGCACCATGTGAACACATAACAGTACCATACAGTGTGCACATAATAGTGCCATAAAGTGAAAACATAACCGTACTTTACAGGACACATAACAGTACCATACAACGTACACAACATACATATAACAGTACCATACTATGTACATATAACTATCATATAAAGTACACATAACAGTACCATACAACGTACATATAATAGTACCATATAATGTACATATTACTATCATATAATGTACACATAACAGTACCATACAATGTACACATAAACGTGCCATACAAATTATACATAATAGTCCCATGCGGTGAAGTCATGGCAGTACCAAGGGTGAGCACATAACAGTGCCATACAACGTACACATAACCGTACCATGAGGTGAGTAAGTGACAGTGCCATACAATGTGCACATGACAGTGCCATACAACCTATGCATAACAACGCCATACAACAGTGCCATACAACCTACACATAATAGTCTCATATAATGTACACATAACAGTGCCATACAACGTACACATAATAGTGCCATACAGTGTGTCGTTATTCTGCCACTATTCATGGGACCCTTTCCCCCGTCACTGACAGCCTGCTGTGTGATATCCCCATGTATATACAGTATGTATACACACCGGCTATCATTTATCACGCAGGAATGGCTTCTGCTCTTGGATTTTTTGCTGAACTCTCTGTTTTTTTGCTGTTACATAACAGTTTATCTTCCTCCATCACAATGATTGTTTCCTAAAATAATGCCGTGCTGTGAATCTAGGTCGCCTCGATCCGCATCTAATCTGCAATAATCATTATTTTCATTTTCCAATTTCTTTAAGTGGCTGCGGACGGATAATTCTCGGCCTCGCCGTCAATACGTTCACACGATTCCACTTATAGGAAAAAAATTTTTTAGATATTTTTATGCGGCAGAAGCAGATGTCAATATAAACTGCATGAAACAAATTTTCCACCAAACTGCTGCTAGGAAGAACTAACAGAGGGACATGCCACTTATGTATTCTCAAACAGCTTTGATCTCTGCCATATCTGAGCAGCCTTTTAATAGTTACCAATGCTGAATCCAAAAGGAGCACGAGAAGAGACAAAACACGGGACTGAGGAGAGGAAGGGGGTCTAAAAGGCTGGAATCAGGAGCTTGATGCTCCCACGGGAAAACATTCAATCCCACATTTTCCATGTAAATGGGTGAGGGAAAGAACTGGTTGATTTTCCTGAGCAGAACTGGCAGCTGACAGGAAGAGCAAAGTAGTTTGGCTCAATGTAGAAAGACGTGAATGCTTCGACTCTGCGCTGTCATGACTGATGGACATACGTGACCGCAGCTGCTGACCTACATCCACCGCCAGAGTATGTCACAGTCCATTGCTGTCAGTGGAGCCCTGCAACATCAAAAGCCCCTGTAATATTAAAATATATGGACGACCGTCTGCAGCCCTATAATACCATATGTAATATATAATACCCTGTGTCATACAGAAACATTTAAATCCATACATACCTCTCCAGAGAAGGGGACATATCACCCTCACATTGAACATATGGAGAAGTGAGAAAAACTAATTATAGCATGGGAAGATGGAACGAGAACTAACACTTCCATCTCCATTGAAGTAGCAGCCTTCTGCAGTGACCAGGTAATTACAGCAGAGAATGCTTTGAGGAAAAGATAGTAAGCCTGAGATTTGTTTACGCATAGGCGGAGAAGTGCAGGGGCTTCCTTTGTTCCAAGGAGGGATCTTCCTGTCATCAAAGAAGCTTCTTAGACTTTTTGTCTCCGTTGTCCAGATATGAATATTGGAGTTTTGCATCGATCTGATATTTATGGGAATGGGATATAGATTTTCGGTGTTGTAGCAAAGGGACAAGCAGAAAACGTTCACTCACATCACTGTAGGGCCATTAGAACATTTGCAACTTAAAAACGCCCGATGAATAGTGCTATCTATGTCATATTTCAATTCTATCAAAAGTAATCTAAGGGGTAAGTTTTCTCCTTATGAAGAGTGACATGCCAGGTCTGACACACCATTAGATCTCATACTTTGCATTGATGAGGGGCAATACCATGAAAATTGAGATTCTGATTTGGCTTTTATCCTAAGTCATATTGCAAGGCTCGTTAAAGGTCAATATTAAATTGTAGGACTGCTACTTCCAATAGGTAGCGCTATAGAGTTCAAGTCCTCTTCCTCTCTGAAAAGACAATTTGCCTATCGAAAGGTAAAATTGCAGTAGGAAACATGACGATCTACCACCTGGGACCTTCAGGGGTGAAGATATCCTTTAATTTGGGGATATCATAAAATTCTGAATTGCCGAGCACATCCCACAAACTGCCCCCACATGAGCTCATCAAGGGGAGGTATGTGGGCGCAACTTTAATAAAGAGCAAAAGTTGGGTTTGGCCCTTTGTCATACCTTAGAAGGTACACTTAGAAGGTACAGCTTGCTGTGGGTACTGTCTTTTTTTTTTTTTTGCCGTTTCCATGACATCAGGTTTAGTTATTCCCTTTCGCTATTCCTCTTTATCTAATGTATTTGCATATATCATATCATATGTTGTTCCCATTTTGTATCATCTTCGAATATTTTTATAAGCGCTGCCTACATTTCTGGATTAGATATATAACATTTAATAGCTCTGTTCCTCTTGCTCTGTAAACCGCACCCCTGATGCCATACGCTATCTGGAACTGTAAATCAGCCTGTATAAATGATTGGTGGTGGCAGCTAGTTGTTCCTTTGTTATTGTGGAGCTGGAAGTGACTGTACCAGGGTGTATGTATGTGTGTATATCTATATATATATATATATATATATATATATATATACAGTATGTGTGTGTTGTGGTGCAGTGACCACTGTGTCCGCTAGGGGGTGCTGTGTGGATGTCCCAGGAGAGAGGATGAATGGCAGAGTCATGAACGACCATTGTGTATTTCAAGGTGGGTGGCCTTGAGAGGGAGACTGATGTGTGTGTTGATCAGCAGTGATACTGCTGACGTGTTGTGTCAATGTGTCAGAGAGAAGTCTCCAGGTAAGGACTCTTTCACACATCAGTTTTTTGCCATCAGTCGCAATCCGTCGTTTTTAGAAAAAAACGGATCCAGCGACTGATGATGCTGGATTTGTTTTTTTCCCTCAGACTTGTATTAATGACGGATTGCGACGGATGGCCTCACGTTTCATCCGTCGTTCACTGGATCCGTTGGAAATTTTGTGTCCGTCGGGCAGACACGACGGACAAAGTAACTTTTTTTTGTCTCCTTTGAAAAGTCAGGCAGCGACGGATCCAGCTCCATCCGTCGGCTATAATGCAAGCCTATGGGCGCAAAATCCGTCGCTGTCCGTCAAATGACGGAATCCAGCGGCGGATTTCTTTTTTTTAATCTGAGCATGCTCCAATTATTATTACCAGGTAGGGCAGTCGGATCCAGCGAAAAAACGGATCTGTCGCATCAGTTTTTCACAACCTGGGACGGATCCGTTTTTTTCCAAAACTGCTGGATTGCGACTGATGGCAAAAAAACTGATGTGTGAAAGAGGCCTTACTGGGGAGACGGGCGGACCCAGTTACCTACAAACCCACCCAGGCGGTGTGTTTAAGAACGCTATTCCAAAGTGTCTGTGAATGGTTCAAGGACCTGTGATGAGGTCATAGCCATGTGACCCAGTGGGCGTGGCTACGGACCATATAAGGTGGCCAGGGTAGGTCACATGTGGTGAATGCTGGGACCCGGTTGGTCCAGTGTGGAAGGTCCCGCTGAGATGGGGCGTCCTGGCTAACAGCCTGTGAAGTGGCTGTGAGTAATGGCGACGTGTGCCTGTTAGTTCTCTGGAGGGAATGAACGTGTGTAGCATGGTAAAGCAGCATGAGGAAACCCTGACAGGGTGAGATAGCTTGGTGGCTGGAAAGCCTGCGCATTGAACAGTGCATAACTTGTATGACTACCAGATAACAGAGCTGAACTCTGTAATGGACGCTATGCTGATTGTATATATATATATTTCATGTGTTTGAATCGGAGGTGTATATACGGTATGCTCACTGTGAGTTCCACAATGGCCAGCCTAGTAGTGGAAGCAGCCGCGGCCTTGTCCATCATTTGTCAATCAATTGTGTAATTGTTTTGATGACTGACGGCAGCGGAGTTTCATCTCCCTGACAACTGGTAACACTGCTGGGATCTATCTGGTGGCATCTGTGATAAAATGGTAACAGTGGTGGGATCTGCATCAACTCCCCGGCTGCTATCCTTGGCACCCGGTGTAATACCCACTAAAATATAAGGACAGCCATCTGCGGCCCTATAATACCCCATATAATACTCAGTGTAATACTAAAATATAAGGACAGCGGTCTGTGGCCCTATAATACCCCATAAAATACTCAGTGTAATACTAAAATATAAGGACGGCCGTCTGCGGCCCTATAATACTCCATATAATACTCAGTGTAATACTAAAATATAAAGACGGCTGTCTGCGGCCCTATAATACTCCGTATAATAAAATAAAAGGACGCCCGTCTGCGGCCCTATAATACCCCATATAATTACTCAGTGTAATATTAACGCCTGTGTATAAGGACAAAAATAATCCATAGAATCCTCCATGTGATACTATCAGTAATACACTATTATATTGAAGCCCGATAATGCTTTATATAATACTGCCTATACTGCCCCCTATAGTATCTACACTCCTCCCTGTAGTGCTCCCCGTCATGGTTCCTATAGCTCTATAAACATTAATGTTTGTTCTCTTCTCGGTCTGCAGAGCATCACAGCATGGCGACCCCAATTGGCGCTCTTTTGTGGTCGGGTGCCTCTTCACATGGACCTCATGAGAGGTGACTGGGTGGCCGATCCCCGCGGAGTCCCCAGCTGCCCTGGAAGCAATGAGGAAATCCTACAGTACTGCAGACAGGTGAGGAGCGGCTGAGATACCTAACCCCCGAGATACTGCTGGAGCCATCGTATCCTAATCTGTCATTTGTGATACTGTCTGCTGAGCCGTGTATCTAATCTATCCTGTGTGATACTGTCTGCTGAGCCGTGTATCTAATCCTATCCTGTGTGATACTGTCTGCTGAGCCATGTATCTAATTCTATCCTGTGTGATACTGTGCTGAACCGTGTATCTACACTGCGTTCCAAATTATTATGCAAATTGGATTTAAGTGTCATAAAGATGTAATTTTTTGTTTTTCAAATAAACTCATAGATGGTATTGTGTATCAGGGCTCTTTGGATCACTGAAATCAATCTCAAATTCCTGTGATAATTAGTTTACCAGGTGAGCCCAATTAAAGGAAAACTACTTAAGAATGATGTTCCACATTATTAAGCAGGGCACAGGTTTCAAGGAATTTAGAAAAGAAAAAGGATCTCTCTGCTGCTGAAAAGCATCAAATAGTGCAATGCCTTGGTCAAGAGATCAAAACATTAGATATTTCCCAAAAATTTAAATGTGACCATCGTACTGTTAAGAGCTTTGTGGTTGATTCTGAGCACAGACATGTTTGTGCTGATAAAGGCAGAATGAGGAAGGTTTCTGCCAGGCAAGTTCATCGGATTAAGAGAGCAGCTGCTAAAAAGCCATTACAAACCTGCAAACAGATATATAAAGCTGCTGGTGCCTCTGGAGTCCCTCGAACCTCATGGTGTAGGATCCTTCAAAGGCTTGCTGTGGTGCATAAACCTACTATTCGGCCACCCCTAAAAAGTGTTCACAAGCAGAATTTGTAGCAGTGGGTCCAGACATACATGAAGACTATTTTTCATACAGTCTTGTTTAATGATGAGTGTCGAGCAACACTGGATGGTCCAGATGGATGGTTGGTGGATGGCCACTATGTCCCAACAAGGCTGCGACTTGAGAAAGGAGGAGGAGGATTCATGTTTTGGGCCGGAATCATGGGGAAACAGCTGATGGGGCCCTTTAAAGTTCCTGAAGGTGTGAAAATGACCTCTGCAAAGTACTGTATATAGAGTTTCTGACTGACCACTGTCTTCCATGGTATAAAAAGCAGAAATGTGCCTTCAGGAGCAAAATCCTCTTCATGCATGACAATGCACCATCTCATGCTGCAAAGAATACCTCTGAGTCATTGACTGCTATAGGCATAAAAGGAGATGAAACTCATGGTGTGGCCACCATCTTCCCCTGACCTCAACCCTGTAGAGAACCTTTGGAGTATCATCAAGCAAAAGATCTGAGGGAGGCAGTTCACATCAAAACAGCAACTCTGGGAGGCTATTCCGACTTCATGCAAAGAAATCCAAGCAGAAACTCTCCAAAAACTCCCAAGTTCAATGGATGCAAGAATTGTGAAGGTGATGTCACAGAAGGGTTCCTATGTTAGCATGTAACTTGGCCTGTTAGGATGTTTTGGAGTTAAATAGCTTTTTTGTTCAGTGAATGTGACCTCCTAATGCTGCAAATTCCACAAATGAGCATTTTCAGTTCTTTAAAACAGATCAAATGTTTAGAAATTCTACTGTGCCTAATAATTTGGAACAGTGCAATTTGAGTTTTTATTCATTTTGGAGATTATACTGTTATTATTGGGAGGTTTCTTCAATAAAATTCGATGTATACTCTAACAGGTGATGACCTTTATTAGACTGACTGTCATTTGTACCGACTATTTAGGAAAATCATAGAAAAATATCATTTGCATAATAATTTGGAACACAGTGTAATCCTATCCTGTGTGATACTGACTGCTGAGCCGTGTATCTGATCCTATCCTGTGTGATACCGTCTGCTGAGCCGTGTATCTAATCCTATCCTGTGTGATACTGTCTGCTGAGCCGTGTATCTAATCCTATCCTGTGTGATACTGTCTGCTGAGCCGTGTATCTAATCCTCTCCTGTGTGATAATGAATGCTGAGCTGTGTATCTGATCCTCTCCTGTGTGATACTGTCTGCGGAGCCGTGTATCTAGTCCTATTCTGTGTGATACTGACTGCTGAGCCGTGTATCTAATCCTATCCTGTGTGATACTGACTGCTGAGCCGTGTATCTAATCCTATCCCGTGTGATACTGTCTGCTGAGCCGTGTATCTAATCCTATCCCGTGTGATACTGACTGCTGAGCCGCGTATCTAATCCTATCCCGTGTGATACTGACTGCTGAGCCGCGTATCTAATCCTCTCCTGTGTGATACTGACTGCTGAGCCGCGTATCTAATCCTCTCCTGTGTGATACTATCTGCTGAGCTGTGTATCCAATCGTCTGCTGAGCCGTGTATCTAATCCAACCTGGTGTGATACTGCCTTGGAGAATCACACAGTACTACTCCCCCCATCAGGACTGACCGTCATGCCCCTCATTGTCCCTCCTTTCGCAGATGTATCCGGAGTTACAGATTACGGGGGTGACAGAAGCCGCTCAGCCGGTCACGGTGACAAACTGGTGCCAGAAGCAAAAACCTGAATACAAGCGTCGGCTGCACATCGTGGTCCCGTACCTTTGCCTCGGTGGGTGCTCCTCGGGGACGCTATTATGAAGCCCCTTCGCCCTCACCAATAGCTGCTCCCTTACTGCTTATTTAGATCCCAGGGTTTCAAAATAGTGTTTCCGTTCACTGACAGCAAGCAGGGATCTCTTGGGAAGTTGTAGATCTTTCCCGCCTGCATCCACAGTCTTCCATAAGTCAGCGCCGGACCTTTAATTGCCGCGTTTCGTCTTTTGCAGTGAACGAGTTTGTCAGCGACGCTTTGCTGGTCCCGGATAAGTGTCGGTTCCTGCACCGTGAGCAGATGGACGTCTGTGAGAGCTACCAGCACTGGCACGAGGCAGCCCGCACGGTGAGACCACCACCATGGGTACAGTGCAGTAGTGGAGGGGCTTCGATAGTCCGGACCCCTTTGGCGGGATACTAACCACTCCCAGCTCTTCTTGCGCAGGCCTGTGCCGCCGAGGACCTGGATCTGCACAGCTATGGGATGCTGCTGCCGTGCCACCCAGAGAGATTCCGGGGAGTGGAGTATGTCTGCTGTCCGACACGTGCCCCCCACCAGGTGGAGCCCACGAGGGGGCAACCAGTCACCGAGCTGGAGCTGCAGGAGCCAGACAGGGGGTAAGAAGTGATAAAATGCTGCAAGGGGTGGAAGTGGCCCCTGTCATCACCATAGCGTAGGCCACGCGTGGCGCTGACCCCACCGGGCCCTGCCGTGTGATTGTGACGCTCGTGGGCACTGTTATCGAAGTCGTATGGAGAATTTCCAGGGGTGATGTTGCTGACACCTAGGGGGTGCTCTTTATGATTTTCTTTTTTTTTTTACCAGGGACGATGTTGAGATTGAAAATGATAACGTGGACATCATTGAGGACGGAGCAGAGGACGCTGCGGGGGCCAGTGAGGACCAGCACCCCCCAATATGGGATGATTACTTTGTGGGAAATGGAGAAGAGGAGCAGACCACCAGCAGCGCACCCACAATGCCGCCAGAGGTTAAAGGTAAGGCGCTACTGTCAGCCAACGGCCCTACGCAGTTGTTTTCCATTATCACAGATTTCATGCTGAGATGGTACAAAGTAGGCACTATATGGCTGATTATGGGCATAGTATGGCGTCATTATGTAGGCATTCTATAGTCCTTTATATTGGAGCTGTATGGTACTATTATGTATGCACTGTTTGATGATATTATTAGCCTACTTTATGGTACTGTTACATAAGCATTAGGTATTCAATGGTGCTGTGCTGTAGACATTTACATGATGGCATTATTCAGGAAGTGTGGTTTAGACCATATATAGTAGTATTATTTAGGCCTTGTATGGCAGTATTATATAATAACTACAGTATATGGTAGTAATATTTTGTGGCACTGTCTTCTGTAAGATTTAGGTTTCACGGTTTTGGACTATGAAGCATTGACTGGCTCAGTGTTTGTTCACCTTATGGCGGTAATCTATAAGCACTGTGTATTAGTGTTACTTAGGCACTGTGTAGTTTACTATTATTTTGACACCATGTTTCAGCATGGCTTAGTCCTAGAATCATACCGTTTTATGTAGGCACTGTATAGTGGTTTTACTTAGACGCAGAATTGAGCATGGAAGTAGGCAATGTGTGGCCCTGTTATTTGTTCAGATAATGGTACTAATAAGTAGGCATAGTTTTGTATTATTATATAGACAATGTGTGGCGGTATAAATAAGACATGGTATTATGTTGGCCCACGACTGTGCTATTAAGTAGGTACTTTATGGCAGTAATATTAAGGCACTATTTGTTGTACTTTTATGTAGGTACTGTGCAGTAGTATTATTAAGTCGCATTATTATGTAAGCACTATGTGGCGGTGATATTAACGCACATTATTATGGTATTATGTAGGCACTGTGTGGCAATATTATGCAGGCATTTTGTGGCGGTGGTTTTAAGGCACATTATTTTACTGTTATGTAGGCACTGTTTGTGATTAAGGTATACTATTATACTGTTGTGTAACTACTGTGGTGGTATTATTCGTGGACAGTATTATGCTGTGTGGTGGTATTAAGGCACAGTATTGTACTATTATGTCGTCATGGTGTGACAGTATTATGTAGGCATTTTGTGGCAGTGGTTGTAAGGCACATTATTGTACTATTATGTAGGCACAGCTTGCAGTATTATCAAGGCATAGTATTGTACTGCTGTGTATGCACTGTGTGGTGGTATTATCTAGGCACAGTGTGGTACCATTAAATAGTAACTCTGTGGTGGTATTATTTAAAGGGAATCTGTCAGTCTCATCAATCCTCCCAAGCCGTCTATATGGGCATAGAAAGTTGAATAAAATGACACGTTGATATTTGTGATCCGACATCTTATGTCAGAGATCTCCACGTTTTTCTTAATATGTAAATGAGCAGTTAAGATCTATGAGCCGGACATAGATCTCCCTGAGGCGTAAGGGGGCATTACCAGTATGAGCAATGTAGATCTGAAGAGTGTACTGTCAGTCATTACATGTCTGACACTAGTAATACCCCCCTTTTATTTAAAATAAGTTCTGGAGGCGAAGTCTCTTGGATATCTATGTCCGGCCCATAGATCTTAACAGCTGATTTGCATATTAAAAAAAGTGGATTTCTCTGGAATAAGACATGGGTTCACAGATATCAAGGTGTCATTTTCCTCTGCTTTCTATGACCTACATGCCCATACAGACGGATTAGGAGGGCTGATCCCACTGATAGATCCCCTTTAAGCACCATATGGAGGTATTATTTTAGCAATATAGAGGATATATTCTGTGTATCGCAGTTCCTCGCCCCACTGACGGAGTGGATATCTACTTTGAGTCCCCGCGGGACGGATCTGAACACGCCAACTTCCTACGAGCAAAAATGGAGCTGGAGGAAAGACGTATGAAGCAGATCAATGAGGTGAGTGTAATGTCGAGGCAGAAAAGTCCAAATAGACCAATCAATTAAAGGGCAAACATGTTGGTGACCAGTGAGCCTTGGTCTTCCAGGTCATGAAGGAGTGGGCGGAAGCAGATAACCAAGCCAAGAATCTACCCAAGTCTGACCGCCAGGCTCTGAACGAGGTACGGGACCTGGGATGATGGGTGTAGGATCGTCTGTGGGTGTTGTTATATGGCGGTATGGGGTTTAATAACAATCTGAGCTCGGGATTGAGGTACCAGGTAAGCAGAATGTGGCAGACTGGTCCCATAAATATTTAATTGCCCCCCACCCCCTCTCTCGCATCCACCGAATAGAAAATATGAATTATTGCGGAGCGACAGGAGGATTTTCCCATGATAATATCCACAGGTTTTGGAGCCATTAGCAGTGAAAACTGATACGAGAGACAGATGTAAAAGTCATTTATTTTGCAAATCCCCCAATGTCCGGAGAAAACGATCGCTTTTAGTCCCACTTAAGTCTCTATCTGGAGGTCGTGTTACTGCTGAGCATGAGAGATAACATGGCGGGGGGCGAGAGGAGATATCAGGAAAGCCGATCTGATCCGCTCGCCCCGTGTTACAAAAACAAAGTATGGGACAACACGGCGCGAGGGAGGGAGCTTGTGTAATGGCGGATCTGATTACACGGCACGGTGGATGTCACCCCATCTCCCTGGATAAAGCCTCCAGCCGCGGCTGAGAACCTGAGAATCTCCGACATCTTCTGTCCAATCGTGGAAACATGGAGGATTCATGATGTAACCAGCACGGAACCGCAGGGCGGCTGCCTTATGTGTCTGGATACCTATGTGTGATACCGTCTGCTGAGCCGTGTATCTAATCCTGTCCTTTGTGATACTGACTGCTAAGCCATGTATCTAATCCTATCCTGTGATGCTGAGCTGTGTATCTAATCCTATCCTGTGTGATACTGACTGCTGAGCTGTGTATCTAATCCTATCCTGTGTGATACTGACTGGTGAGCCATGTATCTAATCCCATCCTGTGTGATACTGTCTGCTGAGCCGTGTATCTAATCCTATCCTGTGTGATACTGTCTGCTGAGCCGTGTATCTAATCCTGTCCTTTGTGATACTGACTGCTAAGCCATGTATCTAATCCTATCCTGTGATACTGACTGCTGAGCTGTGTGTCTAATCCTATCCTGTGTGATACTGTCTGCTGAGCTGTGTATCTAATCCCATCCTGTGTGATACTGACTGCTAAGCCATGTATCTAATCCTATCCTGTGATACTGACTGCTGAGCTGTGTATCTAATCCTATCCTGTGTGATACTGTCTGCTGAGTCATGTATCTAATCCTATCCTGTGTGATACTGACTGCTGAGCTGTGTATCTAATCCTATCCTGTGTAATACTGACTGGTGAGCCATGTATCTAATCCCATCCTGTATGATACTGACTGCTAAGCCATGTATCTAATCCTATCCTGTGATACTGACTGCTGAGCTGTGTATCTAATCCTATCCTGTGTGATACTGTCTGCTGAGCCGTGTATCTAATCCTATCCTGTGTGATACTGACTGCTGAGCTGTGTATCTAATCTTATCCTGTGATACTGACTGGTGAGCCATGTATCTAATCCCATCCTGTGTGATACTGACTGCTAAGCCATGTATCTAATCCTATCCTGTGATACTGACTGCTGAGCCGTGTATCTCATCCTCTCCTGTATGATACCGTCTGCTGAGCCATGTATCTAATCCTGTCCTGTGTGATACTGACTGCTGAGCTGTGTGTCTAATCCTATCCTGTATGATACTGTCTGCTGTATCTAATCCCATCCTATGTGATACCATCTGCTGAGCTGTGTATCTAATCTTGTCCTGTGTGGTACTGTCTGCTGAGCCATGTATCTAATCCTATCATGTGTGATACGGTCTTCTGAGCCATGTACACTACCGTTCAAAAGTTTAGGGTCACTTAGAAATTTCCTTATTTTTGAAAGAAAAGCACAGTTTTTTCCAATGAAGCTAACATTAAATGATTCAGAAATACACTCTATACATTGTTAATGCAGTAAATGACTATTCTAGCTGCAAACGTCTGGCTTGTAATGCAATATCTTCATAGGTGTATAGAGGCCCATTTCCAACAACCATCACTCCAGTGTTCTTATGGTACTTTGTGTTTGCTAACTGTGTAAGAAGGCTAATGGATGGTTAGAATACCCTTGAAAACCCTTGTGCAAGTATGTTAGCACAGCTGAAAACAGTTTGGCTGATAAGAGAAGCTATAAACCTGACCTTCCCTTGAGCTACTGTAGTTGAGAATCTGAAGCATTACATTTGTTGGTTCCATTAAACTCTCAAAATGGCCAGAAAAAAAGAACTTTCATGTGAAACTCGACAGTCTATTCTTGTTCTTAGAAATGAAGGCTATTCCATGTGAGAAATTGCCAAGAAACGGTGTGTACTACTCCCTTCAGAGGAGAGCACAAACAGGCTCTAACCAGAGTAGAAAGAGAAGTGGGAGGCCCCGCTGCAAACTGAGCAACAAGACAAGTACATCAGAGTCTGTAGTTTGAGAAAACGATGCCTCACAGGTCCTCAACTGGCAGCTTCATTAAATAGTACACGCAAAACACAAGTGTCAACGTCTACAGTGAAGCGGCGACTCCGGGATGCTGGCCTTCAGGGCAGAGTGGCTGTGCTGTTCTATCTAAGGTTATGATTGTATGCTTATATAATTGTGTTATGTTACCTTTCTTTGTATTCAGGTTTGCATTTGGTCTGCTGCCACTTGCTGTCCTTTTCTGTATAGCAGACAGCAGCTAATTAATTCTAGTACATGCCTCCCACTTCCAGGTCAGTGACTCCTTCTCTTCCTGCCAGTGGCCATTACTAGTTTCTTTTTCACCTGGGAGAGACACGCTTACCAGGCTGTGGAAGGCATCAGTTTTTTGACCACACACAATTTGCTAAATTTGCTGAATCATCTTGCTGCACACATCTTGCTGTACCACCTGGGTTGTTACACCTGCATTTCTGGAGAAGTACTGCATTACCAATCATACGCTGTATGTCCAGATTTCCAATAAACAAGTCTGGACTTCACAATATCTGGTGTGTATCATCTCTCCGGACGCATGAACAGCAAAACAGCAACAATGGTCCTGTCTGCTCTGCATTGAGGAAACAGAAGGTAGAAATCTCTCCCAGCCCCAATCAACTACATCTCCAATCGTCTCATGTGGGGACAGAACAGTCAAAAAACTGCCTTGAAGCCCGGCAAAAATCACCCTTAGATCCTAACCCGCCTGCCCGCTCACATACTGCAGCCCTGCTCTGCTAAGAACCTCTGCAGCATCACCCCAGACCGCATTGTGCATAGAAACTGTCTGTATATTATACAACATTACTGCAGATTGTCGGACTGCAAAACCCCACAATTCTCTAAAAACACATTGGGGATCTCGTCAGGATGTCTTAACTAAGCTGCACTGCGATTTCCAGCCCCCTATTCAAAAGTTCAGTTTCTTAAAGAGACAGTTCACCTTAATCAAAATGGCTGAATAAGACCCTGCACAGTCTCCCACTGCTGAAACAGAGCAAATACTACCCGATACTGTCCATTATGAAGAGGGGGAAACAGTGCCAGCTTCAGAAACAGACCAAGACCAAGACGCTCTGTCAAACCAACCATAAAGGCTGTCGAAATCTATCACAGTACAAAGGATGAGTTCAATGACAACCTGGACGACCTATGGGAACGAGTCACCTCCCTCATGTCAAGCACCCAACGTCACAAAAATGATGCAGCGGGTCTACAGGACACTATAAAACGGCTAGACAAGGCCTACGGAAGATACAAGAGACTGTCCGCAAGGTATGCCGCCTTCCTAAAAGACTCCAATATTGATGAAGCCTCATCAGAGTTAAGCAAAGTAGATTCCACAGACAGGGAAAGGGACGCCACCCTGCAAGACGCCAAAGATAAAGCGGAGCTCCATATTGCTCATCTGCAAGAATCAAGATCCCACAGGTCAGGCTCATCCAGACACTCTTCTCGGTCATACAAATCATCCTGCTCAAGAACTTCAGCCCTCAGTGACAGAATCCTAGAGGCCCGTTTAAACGCAGAGCGATCCAAACTAAGACGCTCCTACACAGAAAAGAAAGTAGAAGCAGAGGCAGAAGCCAAGAAAGCAGAGGCAGAAGCCAAGAAAGCAGAGGCAGAAGCCAAGAAAGTAGAAGCAGAGGCAGAAACCAAGAAAGCAGAAGCAGAGGCTCGGGCAAAGATTCTTCAAACAGAAATGGAGGAAGAAATCGCGCTAGCTGAAGTAAAAATACTCGAGCAAGCATTGAATCAAAACCTCGACCCGATTTGCCTACCACCACTGGAAGAATAGGATCCAGCCGTCCGTACCAGTGATTACGTGCAGAAACAGATATCCACAGCACACACCTTCTCCAGCAACGTTCAACCCAACAATGTGGAAACGTCCAAGTCAGCCCAACTTACGGTGCCAGTGTTACCCACAGCATCTGCAGAGACCCAAGACCAACGCCATAATGTGTCCCCTCAGGAGCAGCAATCATCACAAGACAACCACAAGATGCACTCCAGTCCATCTCCACAGTTCAAGCCGCAGTTATCGAAATCTCCAGAGGTTAAACCACAGCTCAACCCTGCAGCAACATCATTCTACACGGGAACAATTCACCCTTCCACGCCACACAACTTATACGCCAGAGAGGCAATACAAGCTAATATGGTAACAAGGAGTGAAGGATCGGATATGCCCGAGTTAGCCAGGTTTATGGTGAGCAAAGATCTAATCAGCACCAGCCTCTCAAAGTTTGACGACTGTGCAGAGAACTACAGAGCCTGGAAAGCAACCTTCAAGGCCACCATTGCTGACCTCAATCTATCTGCAGAACGGGAGCTCGATCTCATGGTAAAATGGCTGGGTCTTGACTCCACAAACCGTATCAAGAGTCTCCGGACCGTCTACGTGGGGCAAGCTGAAGCAGGTCTCGCTGCTGCCTGGTTGAGACTCGAAAGAACCTATGGCAGCGCTGAAGCCATAGAAAAGTCCCTATTCAAGAGACTGCAGAACGTTCCAAGGATCAACCTTAAGGAAGCCCACAAGCGTCTGGACTTAAGCGATCTGCTTATGGAGCTGGAACTTGCAAAAAGAGACCCTCGTCTGTCTGGATTGTGCTACCTGGACGCTGCCCATGGGTGAACCCAATCATCTGAAAGCTGCCGCATAGTCTGCAAGAGAAGTGGGCAGTGTGCGTTTCCAGGTACAAAAGGTCACATGATGTCACCTTTCCTCCGTTTAATCAGTTCTGCAAGTTTGTCGACGAACAGGCCCAAATGAGGAACGACCCTAGCCTAGAATTCCTGGAGTATAACACTGCAGCTCCAGCAACACCCTCATCAAGGTATGAAAGCGTCTCACATATATTGCTCCTCAAGTCCTTGCGTCTAAGTGTCAGAAAGACTAACCTGCCACCACCTACAGTAACTGCCGATAAACAGTACACTATTCCATCGAGAAATAAGTCTTTCAATCGTGAGTGTCCCATTCACAAAAAACGCACTCACTGAATAAATGTAGAGGCTTTAGGTCCAAAACCATGCAGGAGCGCAAGAAAATCCTCAGCGAACTTGGGGTATGTTTCAAGTGCTGCGCCTCATTAGAACACATGGCCAAGGACTGTAAATCTGCTATTAAGTGTGAAGAGTGTCATAGTGACAAACACCCATCAGCTTTGCATCCAACCTCAGCCACCAACGACCCAGTAGTCGCAGTTACCTCTAGTCCGGCTACAAGCCATGGCGGGGAGCCACAGAATAACGCCAATTCTACCACGGCTGTCTCCTGCTCATGCTCAGAGGTATGTGGGGAGAGCCAAAGTGATAAATGCTGTGCCAGGATATGCCAAATCAGAGTTTATCCAGAAGGGCAACCAGAGAAGACAGTAAAAATGTATGCCATCATTGACGATCAGAGCAATCGATCCCTAGCTGGACCTAAGTTCTTTGAAGCCTTTGGAAACAAGGGACCAGCAATGCCCTGTACTCTGAATACTTGCTCAGGCCGCATAGAGACTAGCGGCAGGAGGGCACAAGGTTTCATTGCTTCTCCTGTCAACGGAGGCGTAGAAATACCCATACCTACGCTAATTGAATGCGATCAAATACCCAGCCAAAGGGATGAGATTCCTACCCCAGAAGCTGCATTCCACCAACCACACCTAAGGCACCTAGTCAGCGTTATCCCACCTATGGACACAGATGCTGAAATCCTACTTCTGCTTGGCAGAGACAATTTAAGGATACATAAGGTCCGCCAACAGTGTAATGGTACTGACTATGCCCCCTACGCACAGAGACTCGACTTGGGGTGAGTAATCATAGGAAATGTGTGCTTAAGACCTATGTACGCATAGACGGACGAGCTACTTTCTGCAAACCATGCCCTCATCACTATGAGGTGAAAGAGAAGCCTCCAGATCCCTTACAGCTGCCTGATGTCATTCCTTCTCCCTATGCAGACGACTTGGGAAGATCGGTGTTTCATTCAACTAAGGATGACAACAAAGTAGCCCCGTCAATGGAAGACAAGGAATTTGTCAGGATAATGGACAATGAGTTCCTTAAGGACGAGACCAATCACTGGGTTTTTCCCCTACCCTTCCGAGCTACCAGGGTAAGACTCCCGAACAATCGTGATCAAGCCTTGTCCAGATTCAACTCTCTCCAGCGCATACTTAGCAACAAACCGGAGATGAAAAAACACATTGTCACCTTTATGAGCAAGATATTCCGGAATTACCATGCGGAGCCAGCTCCTCCCTTAAAGGAAAACGAGGAGTGCTGGTACCTACCCTCATTCGGAGTATATCACCCACGGAAACCTAAGCAAATTAGATTTGTCTTTGATTCAAGCGTCAAACATCAAGGTGTATCTCTCAACGATGTCCTCCTCACGGGTCCTACCTTACAAACAACCTAGTAGGAGTGTTTATGAGGTTCCGGAAAGAGCCCATTGCCATGACCGCCGACATTGAACAGATCTTCCACTGTTTCATAGTCAGAGCGGACCATAGGAATTTCCTAAGGTTCCTGTGGTACAAGGACAATGACCCCAGCAAAGAGATGGTGGAGTATCGCATGAGGGTGCACGTATTCGGGAACAGCCCTTCCCCAGCAGTGGCAACCTATGGCCTGCGGAGAACCGCTCAAGAAGGAGAGACCAAATATGGAACAGATGCCAAAGACTTTGTAGAGAAAGACTTCTATGTAGATGATGGACTAAAATCTCTACCCACAGAAGAAGCGGCTATCGATCTACTCAAGAGGACCCAGGTTATGCTGTACCAAGCTAAGCTTAGATTGCACAAAATTGCTTCAAACAGCACGGCTGTCATGAGAGCCTTTGATTCAAGTGACCACGCACCAGGATTCAAGGACATAGACCTGGGACCAGACTGTCCGCCTGTGCAGGGAAGCTTAGGCTTGAGGTGGAACCTGTCAGTCGACACTTTCAGTTTCCAAATAAACTGTGCAGACAAGCCATTCACTAAACGTGGTGTTCTGTCAGTGGTGAATAGCTTATACGACCCACTGGGGTTCGTAGCACCAATTACCATACAAGGTAAATCCCTTCTGAGACAGCTTTCCGAAACCGTCAAGGACTGGGATGCCCCACTCCCTCCTGAGAAGGAACCAAAATGGGAAACCTGGAAGCAGTCTTTGTGTGTCTTGGATGAGATCCACATACCGAGATGCTACGCCAGAACCTCACTTGCTGCTAGCACTAGGAAGGAACTCCATGTGTTCTTGGACGCATCCACAGAAGCCATTGCAGCTGTCGCCTACTTGAAGGTGATGGGTCCCGACATTCAAGATCACGTTGGGTTTGTTTTCGGCAAGGCTAAGTTGGCTCCCAAGCCCGATCACACTATTCCCTTGCTTGAACTCTGTGCAACCGTGCTTGCAGTAGAACTCGCAGACTTTAAACAGCACGAGCTTGACACCAACATAGACGACGTACAATACTACAGTGTCAGCAAGGTTGTCTTAAGTTACATCTACAACCAAACAAGGCGCTTCTTTCTACGTGTACGTCAGTAACCGCATCGAAAGAATTAGGAGGTATTCCAAGCCTGAACAATGGCACTATATCCCATCTGAACCTAATCCAGCTGACCATGCCACTAGACCTATGTCTATAAGGTCCTTTGCTAACTCTTCTTGGCTTTCAGGTCCTAAGTTTCTGTTGGAACACAAGGGAAGTGAATGTGTCCAGGAAGTCTTCAGCATCCAGGATCCGAATGGCGATCCAGAAGTCCGCTCCGAGGTCAGTGCTTTGGCGACGAACACTAAACCAACCTCCAGCCTCGGTTGCCAGCGCTTCAAATACTTCTCCAATGGGATGAAACTTCTTAAGACTGTAGCAAGGTTAGTCCACATTGCGAGATCTTTTCTCAGCTCACGTGGACACAAAGACTGTCACGGTTGGCACGTTTGCCATAAATCACTACCATCTGAGAATATTCCCGAAGGATGAACAACGAACAGAACACTGCCCTACTACTTTGTCCATTGGATTACCGTTGGGTCGAAGGCAGTTTGGCCTAGTGCGGCTTCTCCGATCCGAAGATGGGTTTTCATTGGATTGTCTCAGGAACTGACTGTCATCTACCTCGTTTTGAAGTTGTTATTATTGCATGCATATTTGTGTTTCCTTTCTAGGTTATTGAACTTTACTTAAACAAAAAACATTAATATAGTGAAATCCCTATCGGAATTTCAGACGGGGAGTGTGCTGTTCCATCTAAGGTTATGATTGTATGCTTATATAATTGTGTTATGTTACCTTTCTTTGTATTCAGTTTTGCATTTGGTCTGCTGCCACGTGTAACAACCCAGGTGGTACAGCAAGATGTGTGCAGCAAGGTATGCAGCAAGATGATTCAGCAAATTGTGTGTGGTCAAAAAACTGATGCCTTCCACAGCCTGGTAAGCGTTCTGCATTTCTGGAGAAGTACTGCATTACTAATCATACGCTGTATGTCCAGATTTCCAATAAACAAGTCTGGACTTCACAATATCTGGTGTGTATCATCTCTCCGGACGCATGAACAGCAAAACAGCAACAATGGTCCTGTCTGCTCTGCATTGAGGAAACGGAAGGTAGGAATCTCTCCCAGCCCCAATCAACTACACCTCCATTCGCCTCATGTGGGGACAGAACAGTGGCAAAGAAAAAGCCATATCTGAGACTGGCTAATAAAAGGAAAAGATTAATATTGGCTAAAGAACACAGACATCGGACAGAGGAAGATTGTTAAAAAGTGTTATGGACAGATTAATCCAAATTTGAGATGTTTGAATCACACAGAAGAACATTTGTGAGACACAGAACTACTGAAAAGATACTGGAAGAGTGCCTGACGCCATCTGTCAAGCATGGTGGAGGTAATGTGATGGTCTGGGGTTGCTTTGGTGCTGGTAAAGTGGGAGATTTGCACAAGGTAAAAGGAATTTTGAATAAGGAAGGCTATCACTCCATTTTGCAACGCCATGCCATACCCTGTGGACAGCTCTTGATTGGAGCCAATTTCATCTTACAACAGAACAGTGACTCAAAGAACACCTCCAAATTATGCAAAAACTATTTAGGGAAGAAGCAGGCAGCTGGTATTCTATCTGTAATGTAGTGGCCAGTGCAGTCACCAGATCTCAACCTCATTGAGTTGTTGTGGGAGCAGCTTGACCGTATGGTAAGCAAAAAGTGTCCATCAAGCCAAACAACTTGTGGGAGGGGCTTCTGGAACCATGGGGTGAAATTTCTCCAGATTACCTCAGCAAATTAACTGCTAGAATACCAAAGGTCTGCAATGCTATAATTGCTGCAAAGGGAGCATTCTCTGGCGAAAGCTAAGATTGAAGGAGAAAATTAATATTTCAAATAAAAATCCTTTTTTCGAACCTTGTCAATGTCTGGACTAGATTTTAAATTCATTTGGCAACTCATTTTATTAAAGTATGAGTTTTCATTGACAACACAAAATTGTCTGGGTGACCCCAAACTTTTGAACGGTAGTGTATCTAATCCTCCTCTGTAATACAGTCTGCTGAGCCGTGTATCTAATGCTATCCTGTGTGATACACAGCTCAGCAGACTGTATCTAATCCTCACCAGTGTGATACTGTCTGCTGTATCTAATGCTATCCTGTGTGATACTGTCTGCTGAGCCATGTATCTAATCCTATCCTGTGTGATACTGACTGCTGAGCCGTGTATCTAATCCTCTCCTGTGTGATACTGACTGCTGAGCTGTGTATCTAATCCTACGATGTGCGATACTGTCTGCTGAGCCATGTATCTAATCCTATCCTGTGTGATACAGTCCGCTGAGCTGTGTATCTAATCCTCACCGGTGTGATACTGTCTGCTGTATATAATCCTATCCTGCGTGAAACAGTCTGTTGAGCTGTGTATCTAATCCTCACCGGTGTGATACTGACTGCTGTATCTAATCCTCACCGGTGTGATACTGTCTGCTGTATCTAATGCTATCCTGTGTGATACTGTCTGCTGAGCTGTGTATCTAATCCCATCCTGTGTGATACTGTCTGCTAAGCCGGGTATCTAATCCTGTCCTGTATGATACTGTCTGCTGAGCTGTGTATCTAATCCTCACCGGTGTGATACTGACTGCTGTATCTAATCCTCACCGATGTGATACTGTCTGCTGTATATAATCCTATCCTGTGATAGTCTGCTGAGCTGTGTATCTAATCCTCACCGGTGTGATACTGACTGCTGTATCTAATCCTCACCGGTGTGATACTGTCTACTGTATCTAATGCTATCCTGTGTGATACTGTTTGCTGAGCTGTGTATCTAATCCTATCCTGTGTGATACTGACTGCTGAGCCGTGTATCTAATCCTCTCCTGTATGATACTGTCTGCTGAGCTGTGTATCTAATCCTCTCTGGTATGATACTGACTTCTGTATCTAATCCTATCCTGTGTGATACAGTCTGCTGAGCTGTGCATCTAATCCTCTCCTGTGTGAAACCATCTGCTGAGCCATGTATCTAATCCTCTCCTGTGTGATACTGTCTGCTGAGCAGTGTATCTAATCCTCTCCTGTATGATATTGTCTGCTGAGGCGTGTATCCTACCATGTGCAATACTGTCTGCTGAGCAGTGTATCTAATCCTCTCCTGTATGATATTGTCTGTTGAGCTGTGCATCTAATCCTTGTCCTGTGTGATACCGTCTGCTGAGCCGTGTATCTAATCCTATCCTGTGTGAAACTGTCTGCTGAGCTGTGTATCCACCCGGTGTCTTCCTCGTCACTGACTGTCGTTCTTCACTTTTCAGCACTTCCAATCAATCTTACAGACCCTGGAGAGTCAGATTTCGGCTCAGCGCCAGCGTTTGGTGGAGACGCATCTTGGTCGGGTGGTGGCGGCTCTGAATGATAACCGTAGGGCGGCGTTGGAGAACTATTTGGCGAGCGTACAGACCACCCCCCTTGATGTAAGCCGCTCTTCCTCGGCCTCCTCAGGTCATTATCAATGTTTTCGGATAATGTTATTTTGTGTCTGGTCTCGAGCAGCCGGAGAAGGTTCTTCTAGCCCTAAAGAAATACATACATGCCGAGCAGAAAGACCAGCGCCATACAGTGCGTCACTACCAGCACGTCAGCAGCGCAGAGCCGGACAGAGCTGAGACCATCCAGTTCCAGGTACAGGGGTCTTCCCCACGGTGGTCTCTGCTGGTTTTTCAGATGGTTTCCTTTGCCAGTCATTATGTTGAGGTCTCTTCTTCAGGTTCTGACCCATCTCCGTGTAATTGAGGAGCGGGTCAATCAGTCTCTGTCTCTACTGTACCGAAACCCCCAGCTGACGCCAGAGCTACGGGAACAGATCGGTGAGTGCCAGACGTACAGGGCTCATAGCAGAACATACGTACACCGTAGTACGCCCATGTGTCCATGCAGCATCCACGCAATATACATTCAATACCCATACAGCATCCATACAGAGCACATGCAGCATCCACACAATATACATGCAATACCCATACAGCATCCATACAGAGCACATGCAGCATCCACACATACAGTATCCATACAGCACCCTCATACAGTACCCATACAGCCAGATAGTATACGTACAGTACATCCATTACATACATGCACTGTACCTATATTTTTATACACTGCCCATACAGCCAGGTAGTATACATACAGTGCCCCCATACCACACATGCACTGTATTTATACAGCACCCTCATATATGCACATACATTCTGATAGTGTACATACAGTACCCCCATACCACACATGCACTGTACCTATACACTACCCATACAGCCTGATAGTACACATACAATACCCCCATACCACAGATGCACTGTACCTATACAGCACACTCATACACTGCCCTACAGTCTGATAGCATACATACAGTAACCCCATACCACATATGCACTGTACCTATACAGCACCCTCATACAGTACCAAGACAATACAGCACCCTCATACAGTACCAACACCATACAGTGCCTGTGGAGAAACAGGGTCTGTGGGTGCTCTCGTCTGCTGGCCCGGTTGCCTTTAGCAAGACTGCATGGACCAGGGCTCATACCACTGAATGCCCGCTCAATGTCCCTGTGGGCAATACACTACACACACAACACAGGGTTAGGGTAAAACAGTGTGGCAATACTTTATTGATCCACAACACCCAATAGCAAACAGAAGAATCCCTGCAATTACCCCAAGTGCACATTACAGGGTCTCACCCTTCCGCTGTCTTGCCGAGATAATGGTAGATGTTACGTCAGAGCTCCCAGGGTCGTTTTTCCACCTGTGATATACATGTAGGTACGTGTACAGACTGGGGGGTGGTCCGTTTTCCGTCGCAGACAAACTTAAGGCAGAGACTTAATTTCCCTCGGGATCAATAAAGTGTATCGTATCATATCGTACTGATGAGTGTTCAACAGGTCCTTCTTTATTGGCTGTCCGCTCAACGACCCCAGCAAGACAGCAGCAGCATGACAGCCTCGACACACAGACCCAGGTACCATTCACCTTCGTCTCTGTCCTTTCCAGTGACGTCCCTCGCGGCTCCTTCACCGTGGCTGCCTTAGGCCCAGCACCACAGCGCCGCACCTGGTCGAGTCCGTCTGTCCGGTACCTTTGGGTTCTCTCTGTCCTGTGGCTCTCCTGCCAGGGCCACCCCCCTGATCGTCTTTCTCCTCAGTCCCGTCCGGAGCTTCTTCTCCTGTCCGTCTCTTCCTTCTTTCTCTTCTTCTCCCAAGCTCCTCCTCCTGGGATGACTTCCTTCTGGAACTCTCTACCCCTTCTTATATTCCCCTCCCTGGGAATTCCCCTTTTGAGCTCCTGTAACTCCGCCCCCCATGATTTTGCGGTTGGTTTCGTAGCCTTAAGCTGATGTTAAGCCCTTTCCTCACTGTCCCTGCTTCCATTTTGTGGCCAAACTACAGTACTACACCATCTTCTACTGTCACTAGCTGTCTCCCACATTCATATACAGCAGCCCACGTCAAGCACATTGTATCTTTACCTACCCACTGCAGACAGGTCCACAGGTCAGTCTACTTCCCCTACATACACACAGAGAAGAGATATCGACAAGCGTAGGGAGATGATCGAGAACAGTCCATAGAGTCCGTACAAGGTACAAAGCCAGTTGACAAGAGAGTCACCACCTGGCTTATCCGACCATCTCCATGGAACCAGGCATCCGGCGGATCCCAAAACCTGGCTTTCTCCAAACATATCCATGGTTCAGAGATGGTGACTGGATCAGATCTGTATCCTTCCAACCGAAGCCGAAAACCCCTAGGTTGATTCCTATAGAATCATAGATCCGTGTCCCTTGTGACGGTGCAATGATGAATTGGCTGCAGTACTCTCGTCCGTTGAGTGCTTTGCAGAATGTCCGACTGGTAGCTCTGTGTGAAGAGATCTGCTCTCCCTGTCTCTTGAGTCTTTTATACCCAAGGCATGTGATCTCTTTTTAGATTTACCCAGTGTCCTTCAGTCCACCCTCACAGCCTTTTCCTATCTACCTTCGAAATCAACAAACTGGTTATAGAATACAATACACAATTAGCATATGAGCCCATAAGAAACAAAGATAAACACACTATGTACAAGTCACTATTAAGGGCCTGTCACACTAAGGGATATCGCTAGCAATATCGCTATAACTTGTGACGTTATAGTGATATTGCTAGCGACATCGCTGTGTCTGATGCTTACCTACGACCCGCTCCCCCACTGGTTATCGCTGATCGCGCGAGAACGTTCAGGACCGCTTCTCGTCGTCAGCTTCCTGCGGCGCTTCCTGTGGAGAGACGAGCGACGAGCGTGGAGCCGGGCGGGAGGACGCAGGATCGCCTAGTGTGACAGGTAAGTAGCGACCCCCGTCCCCAGCGATGTCGCAGGTGAGATCTGCCTGTGTGGCAGCTCACTAGCGACCACTTAGCGATGTACCAGCGATCCTGAACGCGTCATATCGCTGGTCGGGATCGCTGGTGCATCGCTAAGTGTGACAGTACCTTTACAGACTTGCACAGTATGTTAAATGGTGTTCAAGACTGTCTTCTTGACCCACCAGAGATAAACACTTAAATCCACAAGCCAATATACAGATAAAAAATCAATTCTTCTTGGTTTGCAAAAACAGTCATCTGGGTAATTAAGATATATTCTGGTGTCTTCACAGTACCCATACAGCCTGATAGCATACATACAGTACAACCCTACCACACATGCACCCATACTGCACCCTCATACAGTACCCATACCGCCTGATAGTATATATACAGTACACCCATACCACACATGCACTGTACCTATACAGCACCCTCATTCTACAGATACAATACCATTATATGACCGAGTACTCATAAGGCACCCTCACAGCACACATAATCAGTACTAATTCTGTACCCTGATAAGACAAATACAGCACCCAAATATCACGCATACTCTGTACCCATACAGAACCCTTAGCACCAGGTACAGCACCTACAAAGTTCCTTTATATGATTCATGTAGAGTACCCATAAACAGTCTTGCATTACACATACAGTAGCCATACTACACCCAGTTAGTAGACATACAACCCCCTGACACTGCCCATACAGTACTCCCATGCAGCGCCTACACAGTACCATCATGACACGTGCAGAGTACTCGTACAACACACTCATCCCACACATACAGCACCCATTCTGTACTATGTTAGGCTGGTTTCACATTTGCGTTTTTTAGCGCTGGAAAAAAACGCTAACCTGCGCATGCGTTTTTTCCCCTATATTTAACATGGGTGCGCATACCTGCGCGCTGCCATGCGCATGTATGCGATTTTCATGCGCTGCGTTTTTTTGGGGTATGCGTTGGTATTTTCCAGACGCAGCATGTTGCATTTTTTGGCCCTGCAAAAAAGCGCATGCGCACATATGCGCACGTTTTGCGCTAAAAATGGCCATTATAGCCTATGGGTGCGCATATGTGCGCATTGGCATGCTAAGGCTGGTTTCACATTTGCGTTTTTTAGCGCTGGAAAAAAACGCACACCTGCGCATGCGTTTTTCCCCCTATATTTAACATGGGTGCGCATACCTGCGCGCTGGTAAGCGCATGTATGCGATTTTCATGCGCTGCGTTTTTTTGGGGTGTGCGTTGGGATTTTCCAGACGCAGCATGTTGCATTTTTTGGCCCTGCAAAAAAGCGCATGCGCACATATGCGCACGTTTTGCGCTAAAAATGGCCATTATAGCCTATGGATGCGCATATGTGCGCACTGGCATGCTCATGTATGCGTTTTTTTGCATATGCGTTTTTTTTTTTAAACCATGGAATTTAGGGGTTTGGGTTAGAGTTAGGGTTAGTTAAGGGGGTTTAGGGTTAGGGTTATGGTCAGGGTCAGGGTTAGGGTTGGGGTTTGGGTCAGGGTTAGGGTTAAGTATGGTTTTGTTAAGGATTAGGGTCAGGATTAGGGTTAAGTATGGTTTTGTTAAGGGTTAGGGTCAGGGTTAGGGTTAGGGTTAGGGTCAGGGTTAGGGTTAGGGTCAGGGTTAGGGTCAGGATTAGGGTTAAGTATGGTTTTGTTAAGGATTAGGGTCATGGTTAGGGTCAGGATTAGGGTTAAGTATGGTTTTTTTAAGGGTTAGGGTCAGGGTTAGGGTTAGGGTTAGGGTCAGGGTTAGGGTTAGGGTCAGGGTTAGGGTCAGGATTAGGGTTAAGTATGGTTTGGTTAAGGATTAGGGTCAGGGTTAGGGTCAGGATTAGGGTTAGTATGGTTTTGTTAAGGGTTAGGGTCAGGGTTAGGGTTAGGGTCAGGGTTAGGGTCAGGATTAGGGTTAAGTATGGTTTGGTTAAGGGTTAGGGTCAGGGTCAGGGTTAGGGTTAGGGTTAGGGTCAGGGTTAGGGTTAAGTATGGTTTTGTTAAGGGTTAGGGTCAGGGTTAGGGTTAGGGTCAGGGTTAGGGTTAGGGTTAGGGTTAGGGTCAGGGTTAGGGTTAGGGTTAGGGTTAAGTATGATTTGGTTAAGGGTTAGGGTCAGGGTTAGGGTTAGGGTCAGGGTTAGGGTTAGGGTTAGGGTCAGGGTTAGGGTTAGTAAAGTCATGGTTTGGGTAGTGTGGAAATGTTGGAAAAAAACGCAAACGCGGTAAAAACGCGCTAAAAACGCATACAAACGCATAAAAACGCTGCGTTTTTTTCATGCATGCTCATAAAAATGCTTGAAAAAAACGCAGCAGTTGTATGCTTATGTATGCGTTTTTTCAATGCGTTTTTTTGCGGGAAAAACGCGCTGCAAAAAAAAGCAAGTGTGAAACTAGCCTTATGTATGCGTTTTTTTGCACCAGCGTTTTTTTTTTTTAACCATGGAATTTAGGGGTTTGGGTTAGAGTTAGGGTTAGTTAAGGGGGTTTAGGGTTAGGGTTAGGGTCAGGGTCAGGGTTAGGGTTGGGGTTTGGGTCAGGGTTAGGGTTAAGTATGGTTTGGTTAAGGGTTAGGGTCAGGGTTAGGGTCAGGATTAGGGTTAAGTATGGTTTGGTTAGGGTCAGGGTTAGGGTTAGGGTTAGGGTCAGGGTTAGGGTTAGGGTCAGGGTTAGGGTTAGGGTCAGGGTTAGGGTTAAGTATGGTTTTGTTAAGGGTTAGGGTCAGGGTTAGGGTTAGGGTCAGGGTTAGGGTTAGGGTCAGGGTTAGGGTTAGGGTCAGGGTTAGGGTTAAGTATGGTTTTGTTAAGGGTTAGGGTCAGGGTTAGGGTTAGGGTTAGGGTCAGGGTTAGGGTTAGTTAGGGTTTAGGGTTTGGGTTAGGGTTAAGTATGATTTGGTTAAGGGTTAGGGTCAGGGTTAGGGTTAGGGTCAGGGTTAGGGTTAGGGTCAGGGTTAGGGTTAGTAAAGTCATGGTTTGGGTTAGTGTGAGGGGCCACCCTTATGTTGGAAAAAAACGCAAACGCGGTAAAAACGCACTAAAAACGCATACAAACGCATAAAAACGCTGCGTTTTTTTCATGCATGCTCATAAAAATGCTTGAAAAAAACGCAGCAGTTGTATGCTTTTGTATGCGTTTTTTCAATGCGTTTTTTTGCGGGAAAAACGCGCTGCAAAAAAAAGCAAGTGTGAAACTAGCCTTAGTACACTAAAATACCCATTCAGCACCCTCATTCTCCATATACAGCACCAACACAATACCCAAATACAACACATCTAGCATACACATTCAACACGCTTATACCCCACATACTTTTATTCCCGCTGCATTTCACATATACATTACCTAAATAGCACCTCCATACTACACATAAAGTATACTGATATCACACAGTACCCATGCAGCAACCTTATTCCACACATACAGTACTCATACTATATCCTAATATTACAAATACAGTACCTCCATACCACACATACAGTACCCTTACTGTAGCCTGATAATACACATACAGTACCCTCATACTGCACATACAGTACCTTGATTGTACATATATCATACACCCAGACCATACATGCCCTCATTCCACAAATGCAGTAAAGATACCATACCCATGCATAGAATCCCCATCTTTTCTCTCTATAGCATTAATAAAATATCCATACAGTATCCTCATTTCACAAAAAGTACACATACAATACTCTAATAACGCACATACAGTTATCTCATATTACACCTACATGACCCATACTGTATACTAACGTTACACACGCAGCACCCACACAATACATGCATAGGACGCATGGAAAGTACTCATACAGCACACTCCTACAATAACCTCATACCATGCATGAACTGTACCCTCATTCTACAGATACAGTACTGCTGTAGGACACATACAGGGTACACATACAACACTCTTACATCACACGTACAATATCCCTAGTATACCCTGATAGTAGACATACAGCCCACTGATACTGTACATACAAAACCCTCATTCTCCAGATTCCGCAACTAGAGCAGGGATGGCAGACTCAAATACACTGAGGGCCAAAATTGAACAAAGTTGCAGGCCAACCTTGTTATTTATTAAAAAAAAAAGTCTACAATTGAGGACGTCTTTTCTTATCATTCTTTACAGAATAATGGGACACATAGTCCTCCATGCAGTATACTGACCCCATATAGTCCTCCATGCAGTATACTGACCCCACATAGTCCTCCATGCAGTATAATGGGCCCCACATAGTCCTCCATCCGGTATAATGGGATCCACATAGTCCTCCATGCAGTATACTGACCTCACATAGTCCTCCATGCAGTATACTGACCCAACCTAGACCTACATGAAGTATACTGGACCTCACATAGTCCTACATGCAGTATACTGGGCCCCACATAGTCCTACATGCAGTATACTGGGCCCCACATAGTCCTACATGCAGTATACTGGGCCCCACATAGTCCGACATGCAGTATACTGGGCCCCACATAGTCCTCCATGCGGTATACTGGGCCCCACATAGTCCTCCATACGGTATACTGGGCCCCACATAGTCCTCCATGCGGTATACTGGGCCCCACATAGTCCTCCATGCGGTATAATGGGATCCACATAGTCCTCCATGCGGTATAATGGGATCCACATAGTCCTCCATGCGGTATAATGGGATCCACATAGTCCTACATGCAGTATAATGGGCCTCATAGTCCTCCATGCAGTATAATGACCCCTATATAGTCCTCCATGCAGTATAATGGGATCCACATAGTCCTCCTTGCAGTATAATGGGCCCCATATAGTCCTCCATGCAGTATAACGGGCCCATATTAAAAACAAAAATGTAAAAAATACCTCTACCCTGGTCCCCCGCTGCAGCGGTCTCTGCAGCTTTTCACTACTCAACACAGTGGGCGCGAAATCCAGGATGCTGATACAGTTGAAGTTGCAATGCTGATGGGGGGCAATGCCAGTGTCGCAAACCAAATATAATCACCCTGGGGGTTAAATTTGGCCTGTGGGCGAGAGTTTGACATGTGTGATCTAGGGTACTATTATAGGATATATGTAGAGTACTCATACAGTACCCTCATACTACACATGCAGTACCAATACAGCACACTCACACCACAGATGCACTGCACACAGCACCTTCATTGTACAGATACAGTACCTATACAACCAAAGAACACATACATCATTAATCCACACATGTAATAATTAATCCACACATGTTGTACCCATGTAGCACCCTGATAGCAAACTTACAGTTCCCTTGCTAAACCCTCAAACAACATGCACAGTACCATGCAGCAACCTCACTCTACAGATACAGCACCTTCATACTATACATGCAGAATACACATACAACACCTTCATACCACATACCCATGAAGCCCCTTCGTTGCACACATATAGAAAACCTAATGTGCCCTGATAGTACACCTACAATTTGCATCATGGTAGCTCAGTGGTTAGCAATCACTGACGGCCAGCAGAGATCTTGAACATACTTAGGAAAGTTTCATTTTGCAGAAAGTTGGTTGCGCACAGAATGGGTGGGAGCCAGCGATCTCCTGAGCTCAACTCAGAAGAAGCTGAATGATGACACAGACTACCCCGAGATGAGGGTCCCAGCCCAAAACTCTGCCGAGACGTCTCAAGGAGAGGGTGAGGCTACTAAGCCTTGTCTGGTTGTCTTCCCAGCCCATTTCCCTTTTCTTGGCTTTCTCTTTATATCTTCAGTTTTGCGTGGTCTCTTATGAATATTTTCTTTCTCTCCTTGTCTTCACCGCTTGCTTTGTTTCCTTGTTACTTTTTGCCTTTTGGGCCGACGGCTCGTCAGACTCGCAGCAGATAGAACGGAAAGGTCAGTGCCTGGGTGATGCCTCTGTCTCTTTAAATCTCTCCCGCAGCCTCAGGGCCGTCTGTTGCCCATTGGTAATCATTCAGAAGACAAAATCAGTAGTGTCACCCAGTTTTAATATGTGAACCAGCCAGTCTTCGCTCTTTAAATAGGTCTTCCCATGTTTCCCGCAGGCTCAGCCGTCTGGGACATGTACTCTGATTTCCCCCCTAGTGAGCGGACCATTACTTTCCCTGGACAGAAGGTTAGATGCTCTCATCTACTATATAATCGTCTAATTCTGTCTGTCTGTCTGTCTGTCTGTAACGGAAATCCCGCATTGCTGATTGGTCGCGGCCGGCCGCGACCAATCAGCGACAGGCGCAGTCCGGCCGCCATATTAGAATACCCAAGTAATGGGTATTCCAATATGGCACCCGCTGGTGATACCAGGCCCTTCCACAGTACCACCAGCGGGACACCACTGAGCCCGCCTCCGCTGCTAGACCCGTCTCTGGACCCCCCCCGCCACCGCCGGACTCGCCGCCGCTGGACCTACCACTGCCTGCCCAACCACCTCCGTGCAGTCAGAGCTGGCAGGAAACACCGCGGCTTGCGGCCTGTGCTGGAGATGGGGTGCGGGCGCCCTCTGGTGGCGCCGCACCCCATCTCCAGCACAGGCCGCAAAACACAGTCTTTCCTGCCGGCTGTGAGAGGGGTGTAATGAGGGGGGGTATAATGAGAGGGTTGTAATGAGGGGGATATAACGAAAGGGGTATAATGAGAGGGGTATAATGAGAGGGTGTAATGAGAGGGATGTCGCTAGGACTCGCCGCCTGACTACACGCACCGGATCCCGCCGCTGCCTGCCTGCCCACCCACCTCCATGCAGTCACAGCCGTCAGGAAAGACCGCGGCTGGAGATGGGGTGCGGCCACCCTTTGGTGGCGCCGCACCCCATCTCCAGCACAGGCCGCAAAGCACCGTCTTTCCTGCTGGCTGTGACTGCACGCAGGTGGGTGGGCCATGATGTCACTGCCCTTCCGATGCGATAGCATCGGGCCAACATCTAATTGTTTATATTTATAGAGTCAGAGTATATGGAGGCCAGGTGATTACGCACGGTGTGCTTTTCATATTTAGGATAACGGATCAGTAAAGCCAGTGCACTATCAGTCTGAAGACATCCAGCGTGATGAATTGGTGAGTAGACCATGAACTTTGCTTTCTTTATGGGGAATCTGGCTGTGTCTGACATTCATCTCATTCAAGCAGTTTACTCTGCACTATCATCTTAGAATGTCAGTACAGAGTAAAGTGTGGACCACCCGGATGTATAAATTCTATGGGCAGCCTAGAACTAGCTAAGTAAAACCTCTTAAATGGGGTTGTCCAGGAAAGGTTATCAATATCAGACCGGGTGGTGGCCAGACATCCATTTCAAAGTAGTCTGCTCAACATGGAAAACTTCAGTTTTTTTGCCTCCTTTTGCAATCAGTCTGAGTCCACAATGATTTTAGAATGGATTCCATACTCCAGATTTAGTGAGGACTGTCCCAGGAATTGGGCCATAAAAAGGGTCAGGACAAAGCAGGTGGTCCTGCGAGGGGGGGGCTAAGGACATCCAAACTGTTGTGATCTCAATGTTGATAATAATGGAGATCCCTTTTGAGGCTATGTGCACACGCTGCGGATTGGTCTGCAGATTTGTATCTGCGGAACCGCAGGTAAAACCGCGGGTAAAATGGCCTGCGGTTTTCCCCTGCAGTTTATCACCTTTACAATGGAGGAGATGGTAAACCGCAGCAGAATCCGAAGAAAAGAAGTGACATGTCATTTGTTTCTGTGGATTCAAAACCGCAGCTTTTCCGCAGTTAAAAATCTGCAGCATGTGCACAGCAGATTGTAAATCACATAGACTTACATGCTACTGTACACTGTCTGAACTGCTGCAGATCCGCAGCGGCTCCGCAGCAAAAACCGCAGCGTGTGCACATAGCCTATGAGTCTCGTAATCCTGAATGTTAAGTAAAGGGATGCGAAAACAAAATAACAATGGCTTTTAATGAATCCAGACTGAGAACGATTGAAAACAGGCGCTCAAAACTTCCTGTCCTCATAAAGGCTCCACGTTCATCAGTTTACCAGTAATTGAGTAATGATTTCTCCTACAGGAACCAGACACCCTGGTCACGTTTAACCGGGGAGCTCTGATCGGTCTGTTGGTGGTGGCAGTTGCTGTGGCAATGGTGATAATTATAAGCCTGCTTCTCATTAGACGTAAACCCTATGGGACCATCAGCCATGGGATTATAGAGGTGAGAAATTCTGTACCCGTGATCCTGTGACTTGCTGGTAACACACACTGCACCCGATGGTCATCAGTGGCACCTTAATTTCTATTTCCCTAACTCCTAGTATGATTTTAGAGCTGCAGAGCATTTTAGCAACTGTAATCCTGCCACAGCTTGGAATACCTTTTGCACTAGAATTTTGCCACTTTTGGAAGTGGGTAGGTGTAGCTTGGGATCCTTTAATATCCATAATTTGATTCATCATTTTGCAGGTGGAAGCTTCCAGGACCCCCGAAGATAAGCACCTGAGCAAGATGCAGAACCAAGGCTATGAAAACCCAACCTACAGATACCTTGAGGAGTACAACTAAGGCGGGGTTTTTTTATTTTTTTGGGAAAAGGGGAGGGTCTTTACTTCAGGGGAGGTACAATAAGGGTTGGGGTGGGGAAGATAGGGACGTGTGTGTACTGGGAAAGATTTACTAAATAGGCAGCAGCCTGATGACCAGACCTGCTCCACCAGGATATGAGAGCGCTATCCGCATCGGTATTTATCGTCTCAGACCAACCCCCCTATATAAAAAAACAAAAAAGGTCTGATAGAAAACGCTGAGCACAACAGGTTAACGTTTTTCGTCTCTCGCACCTGAAAATGCACTTAAATTATTTATGAGACTGAAAAGGGAAAAGAGACCGTTCAGCATTAACCTTTCGTTGTGGGATATGTCTCAGCTAAAATGCCCCACTTCCCTCCCCCAACAATCAGTTACGTCGCACCCCTCTCCCGCCCTCCCATTAGCTATAAAATCCATCAGTGAGACCAACATTGCAGCAAATTCCGGGGATCCACGTTTGTCACCGCACACAATCTTTCTCCGCTGCTCCATAATTTATTTATCCACCAACATCTCAGCGACTTGCCACTTGTGTCGTGGGTATCATTTACCTACCTACTTACTGAGTCCCCAGGTTTGAAGCATTTTTTTTTTAAATCTGTATTTAAAGGGCAACTCCAGAAAAGTAGATGCCATTATCGGTTTGTATGCGATCTTATTTTATGTAGATGTTTTCATATGTTGGTGAAAAGTCCAGAAAACCGCATTTTCCTCCGCATTGATGATGATCTTTATTTTTATATAGCGCTAACAAATTCCACAGCGCTTTACACATTAGCATCGCTGTCCCCAATGGGGCTCACAATCTACATTCCCTATCAGTATGTCTTTGGAATGTGGGAGGAAACCCACGCAAACACGGGGAGAACACACAAACTCCTCGCAGATGTTGTCCTTGGTGGGGTTTGAACCCAGGACCTGCAGTTACATTGTACCAGCTACCAACAGTGAAGATCAGTGCCCGTGTGATGGAGTTCCTCTTTAACTTGTAATAAATTCCAAACGGCCTAAAGTAGGAAGGCAGCGGCACATTTTCCTCCCTTTCTGCCCCATTAATAATTTTATTATGCACCACTGGTGTATAGAAGCACCATCAGGCGTGCTGGAGGTATGTGTTGTATATACGCTTTTTTTTTCCCCACTGTTTTGCCTTTCCCATGATACGTCTACTTCACAAGACTAGATTGTAGGGGTCAGCGCTGTAAAAATTGCATCCGACAACTGGTTGTTAAGCACGTGACTTAAGACTGTGGGTGAATAGTCTGCGGGTCATGTGAAAAATGGCCTGGAAGGGGACTGATCCTCCGCCACTGGCAGTCGGCGTCTATCAACCCATCAATGATAAGGGAAAAGAAAATATCCTGATTTTTATTTTAATCAAAAAGTTAATGGCGGATTAAGGCGCTTTCCGTTAATGTAATTTTGCCACCATATTAAGTGAGTAGTGCAGATTTCCATCCATAGATCATTCCCGAAAACATTTTTCAAGCGCCATTGTTCCTCCAGTACAAGTTGCATCGCTATGGCCACCATTGATGTTTTGCTTCCTAATCCCGTCACTAAACGAGTCACGCGACTTGCTGTGAGAGCGATAACGATCAGAGAGAGCGCCGCTCGGCCCACAGAGCACCACAAAAGCGAGACTAAACTACATGCCATCTGATCATTGTCGACGACGACTAAAGCGTACCGCTCGGCCATTGAACATCTTAAGAAGCAACGCATGTGTGAGAATTGGTTCTTGTAAATACAGTAATGGAGGTTTCCAGAGAAGAGTGGAGGCCTGTAAATTCTAAACTGTGCATGTTAATTACTGTACTCGTTAACATGTCAATTAAGTGACCAGGAGCTGAGGGCCTAGCGTGCAAGACAAAGCCTACAGACATTGCCCATAGCAACCAGTCAGATAGATGAAAAAAGCTTCCAAACATGCATTTCAAAATGTAAGCTGAAATCTGATTGGGTCAACAAGCTACATAGCAACCAATCAAATGGCTGGTACAGAAAGTGATAGTAGTAAGCCAACTGGAGGAGCAACAGCCAATACATTCACAGCTCTCATTGCTGTAGGGCAGGTAAGGAAATGAAAGAAGTGATCTGATTGTTTGCTATAGGCAACCCTATAAGATATGGCCTCTAGGTTCTGCACATAGGACCCGCTGATCCTGGCAGGGTCACCGTTGTGTATGTGGGGGTGAACATAGGGGGCACTACGTTCGCCAGTGTGACATGACGACTGCTGAATATAATCATGATGATACAATTTTGCTGTATTTTCAATTCTCACCATCAATAAATATTAACTTAAGATAAATATTTGTAAAAATATAACTTATACTGAGCCGAGGGCTGTGAAGGGAAAGAGAATTGTGTAATAAGTGTATATGATTATATATATATATATATATATATATATATATATATATATATATATATATATATATTTCAGAAAACATTCGGATAAGGGCAGTTTCACACGTCCAGATAATTCCGGTACTGGAAAAAACGGTACCGGAGCTATCCGTATGTCCGTGTGTTCCATCCGTGTGCTGTCCGTGTTTTTGAAAGATTATTTTTAATGTTAACCCTTTGACTTTTAAAAACGCACACGGATAGCATCCGTGTGCAGTACGTGTTTACACGGACCCATTGACTTGTATGGGTCCGTGTGATCCGTGCTGTTGCACAAAAACGGACCTGTCAGCATGTTTTGCACACGGACACACGGTCTGTGAATACACGCTGACATCTGCATAGACACATTCATGAGAATGTGTCTACGTGTGTCAGTGTCTCCAGTACGTGAGAAAACTGTCACTACACGTACCTGAGACACTGACGTGTGAAACTGCCTTAAGGGGGGAGACTTCCCAGAGCCCCACTCTGCCAATCTCTCTGCTATGCTTTAAACTGCAGCTCTGCTTTTTCATATCAACACCTGCGTAGAAGCACAAACCCAGCAGGACAGTTGTGAAGATTCACTTTCCATTGTAGTGCAAGAGAAGAAAAAAAAAGTCAACACTAAGAACAAAACATTAAACTTTAATCATAATACAACGAAAAACAAAATAGAGGAAGCTGGGGGGGGGGGGGGTCAGCGTCATTCAATGATCCATTCTCAGCCGCGATCAGATGATCGGAGTCGCACAAGGAACAGTATAGGAATGGTCACATGATGGGGGGGGGGGGCAACATGGTGGTCACGGACGACCGGAACATTGTACATGCGCCGTGGACAATAATACTTCAGTACGGAATCGCCCACCGATGAGAAGTCGGGTGCGAGCTGTTAGTCACAGGAAATTAATAAGTCCCATGTATTTGATAGAGGCTTCATGATCCAAATCCCTGTGGTAATCCTCCCGGTGTTCTGCTGCTACGGAGTTCAGATCCAGCGGATCACATGGTAAAGTAGTGATACATCGTCGCAAACATGACCAGCATCTGTGGAGAGACAAGGGCGGCAGATGGTACGGAAAAACGTACATGACTTAGAATGTTCCATGGAGAGGAGATTAACCGAGGATTGAATTTCTAAGTCCAAATCCTCTGATATTGTCATTAAAGAGCAAGTACGGCCAAAGTGGACGACAAAAGGAAAAAAGTAATTATAGATTTGTGTAAATGAAAGTTTAAATTTTTTTTGTAAGATATCTTATTTTATAAAGCACAAAACAATTTTTATGTATAGTAGAAAATAAAATCAACTGATAAGTTAGAAAATAAAATAACCAATTTCAAAAGTGTAATAGTTAAAATATATATAATTTTAACTATGAAGATTTTTCCTTGCGTATGCATAGATTTCATCCATCATAAATACATAATCTCATTAAAAATATATGAAAGGATTAATAATATAAAAAAAGATAATTTAGAGATAAAGCAAAATTTCACAGCAGGTTGTAAAGCAAGTTTGATAGGATTTGTGTGTGTGCACCCATGCTGCTGACATCTAGTGGTTAGTATAGGAACTGCCACAAGATCCATAGTCTCTTCTCATTCACAATCCAACTTACCGTCCACATGAGAATAGCAAATCCAAACCAAGAGATCCCCCAGGTGTAGCTGTTAATGGCATGTCCGATGTGCTCAAAGCAGCCCTGAAATATGAAATGCACGAGTGTCACATAAAACAGCAGCATATACTAGCAAAGCTACACTAGTCACATCCAGAGCTGCATTCATAATTCTGAAGGCTACCATTGTAAGTTAAGTCCATGGCGCTCTGGCAAGGATCTGCGCTTGTCAACCATTAAAAGGGAAGATCAATCCCCTATTTTGTGAATTAGGCCAGGGTCACACTGGCGAGGAATACGGCCGAGTGAGAGGCGCTAAAAGCACGCATTAGACACGGACCAATGATTCTCTATGGGGTCCCTCGCACCAGCCGTATATTTCTCATCCGTATTCTAGGCTCCGTGTCAATCACAGCATGCTGCGATTGTCAGCGTTCTACGCCCGTAGTACGCCAATGCAAGTCTATGGGTGCGCAAAAAATACGGATTACACACGGACCACACGTGTGACCTGCGAGAAATACGCACCCGGTGTCTTTTAGCAAAGCCGGCAATTCAGTGCGCTATACAGTAAACTCACACTGACAGGTTTAATAAAGAATATATATATATATATATATATATATATATATATATATATATATATATATATATATATATATATATATATATAGTATTCTATGTGTCTATCTATTCTTTGGTTTCTGTTAGACACCCTGTCATAGGGCTCCATTATATGTCCATTTTGCAAGCCTGCGAGAAAATCTCGCCATACGGATGCTTACATGCGCAAAATACGCGACCACACCTTGATTACGGCTGACATACGGAGCACTGTTTAGGGGCCATTCATCCGTATTACGCATGTAAAATACTGACCGTATTTTGCGTCGGTTAGTGTGACCCCGGCCTTACCGTTGTGTACACGTAAGGCTCGAGTCCAACACGGCAGCCTTGAACATTCACGATCTGGAAATTGTTATCCCTGGCGCAACACCAGAATGGCCAAGGGGCGACAGACTCCGGATAAGTTATGCGGAAAGTGGAGGAGTAGTCGACCCAGTCCGTGGGTCCATCCACCCCGCAGCACTGCTTCTACAAAGACAAAGCAACATTATAGGTCAAATCATTAAAGACGCCATTCACACTCAGCTTGGCTTCAGTTTTATCTTCGCAAATTATTAAAAAAAGGTCCACAGTTGCCGGCAATGTTTTTTTTTTTCTTTTTAAATCCCACAATACAGCACATTTTTGCTTTTTTTTCCCCGTTCAATAGACTAGCCTTAGGCCGCTTTCACACTTTAGGCTTTCAGTATCCGGCATGGGGCGGCGAAAAACCGGACTACCGGATCCGGCCGCAAACGCAGACACCGGATCCTTCTGTCGGATATATTCCTGGCAGAGAAGGTTTCAGGGCATGCGCAGTGCGCAAAAACCGGTCCGGCGTTGGGAAAAAACGTTGCATGCCGGACCGGCTATTTTCTCCGGAAAAAAGACGGAAGCGCTGCATTGCCATCCGGCACAATGCGGCAGCAATGATACAGCACGGGGAAAAAGCCGGATCTGGTCGTAACAGGCGCCGGATCCGTCAGTCCGGTTTTTCGCCGCACCATGCCGGATACCAAAAGCCTGAAGTGTGAAAGTGGCCTAAAACTTTAAAAAAAAAATTGAATGTTGCAAAGGGGACAAGATTAATTTGTTGCAAATTTAGACACAAAAAAAATACCTATTTGGAAAAATGTTTTAATTATGGATGATTAGTCTGTCAATTTTTTTTTTTTTTTTTTTTTTTAAACTTTACTAAACAATAAGATGTTTCTCCCCCTTCAAATAAAAAGCTAAAGAACTAAAAAAAGGATTGAAAGCAGAGGGTTAATTAAATTAAATAGTGATGGGGTCACAGCAGCTTTACACTTACATCCAACATGACCCTTTTCCAGAAGTTTGTGATCTCGGCGCCTGTGGTCGTGTTGTCCGCGAAACGCGTCAGCATTTGTGCCTTGATGACATTGGAGTTTATCATCTACATAAAGGGGAGAAGACAGGAAGAAAAAAAAAAAAAAAAAAATAATAGTGAAGCCAAATCTTACAACACTGCAACAAATTAGCACAGACATATTGCTGCCACTTACATAATCCCGGTGTGTGAACGAAGTTATACAGGAAGCGCATTCGAAAATGTAGACGATCATCATCAGCACCAAGTACTGCAGGGGGGAGGCAAGAAGTATCCAATGTCATCCTGAGGTCTGATACATTGTAGGCACAGAACCAAAGCTGCTTCCCCGTATTCCCTCCACGAGCCATCCGCTTACCACCATGAGCATCGTCCGGCTACCCTTTATCGCAGCCACAATTCCATACAATCCCAGAAGGAAGAAGGAGAAGCCGCAGAAAATTGCAATCCAGCCTCCAGCAAAGACGTCATCTTTTCCAGTTGCCCCCAAAACTGGATAAATGTAGTATGGATCAGTGGTGGCCCAAATCGTTTCAGCAAACAAGGCCAAGCCACAGAGCTGTGTACAAAATACGGGACAAGAGCAAGATAAACGCCAACATCAGAGAGAAATGCAGAACTAATCAGATTGTAACAGGAAGAGTAACTTACTATACAGTGTATTATTGTAGTTATATTCTTGTACATAGGGGGCAGTATTATAGTAGCTATATTCTTGTACATAGGGGGCAGTATTATAGCAGTTATATTCTTGTACATAGGGGGCAGTATTATAGTAGCTATATTCTTGTACATAGGGGGCAGTATTATAGTAGTTGTATTCTTGTACATAGGAGCAGTATTATAGTAGTTGTATTCTTGTACATAAGGGACAGTATTAGGCTGAGTTCACACGCGGTGTTTTTTTCGCATTTCCGCAGCGGTTTTAACTGCGCGATTTTGCCGCGAAAAATAAGCATCCCATGCATTCCTATGGGATTCCGCAATGCAATCCTAAAAATTGCAATCCTAAAAATTGCAATCCAGCCTCCAGCAAAGAAGTCATCTTTTCCAGTTGCCCCCAAAACTGGATAAATGTAGTATGGATCAGTGGTGGCCCAAATCGTTTCAGCAAACAAGGCCAAGCCACAGAGCTGTGTACAAAATACGGGACAAGAGCAAGATAAACGCCAACATCAGAGAGAAATGCAGAACTAATCAGATTGTAACAGGAAGAGTAACTTACTATACAGTGTATTATTGTAGTTATATTCTTGTACATAGGGGGCAGTATTATAGTAGCTATATTCTTGTACATAGGAGCAGTAGTTGTATTCTTGTACATAGGAGCAGTATTATAGTATAGTCTTGTACATAGGAGCAGTATTATAGTAGTTGTAGTCTTGTACATAGGGAGCAGTATTATAGTAGTTATATTCTTGTACATAAGGGACAGTATTAGGCTGAGTTCACACGCGGTGTTTTTTTCGCATTTCCGCAGCGGTTTTAACTGCGCGATTTTGCCGCGAAAAATAAGCATCCCATGCATTCCTATGGGATTCCGCAATGCTGTCCTAATGCTGCGGTTTTTACCACGGCGGATTCGCTTCACGGTAAAAAACGCAGCATGCTCATTAATTTCGCGGAATCGCGGCGATCCCACACCCATAGGAATGCATTGTTCTGCATGTGGCTGTGCCCACCATGCAAAAAGTAAGCAGAACATTTGCGGATGGTACCCATTGTAGTAGTTATATTCTTGTACATAGGAGTAGTATTATAGTAGTTATATTCTTGTACATAGGGGCAGTATTATAGTAGTTATATTACTGTACATAGGAGCAGTATTATAGTAGTTATTTTCTTGTATATAGCAGCATTATAGTAGTTATATTCTTGTACATAGGGGGCAGTATTATAGTAGTTATATTACTGTACATAGGAGCAGTATTATAGTAGTTATTTTCTTGTATATAGCAGCATTATAGTAGTTATATTCTTGTACATAGGGGCAGTATTATAGTAGTTATATTACTGTACATAGGAGCAGTATTATAGTAGTTATTTTCTTGTATATAGCAGCATTATAGTAGTTATATTCTTGTACATAGAGGGCAGTATTATAGTAGTTATATTCTTGTTCATAGGAGCAGTATTATAGTAGTTATATTCTTGTACATAGAGGGCAGTATTATAGTAGTTATAATCTTAGCTGATACTAAGTTAATGCAGACACAAAGTGAGACATATATTCAACGCTGAAGAGGTAATCTATGCATTTCTTCTTCCCTTTAAAGGGGAAACATGCTGGCCTAGATTAAAAACATTCATGCCTCACCGCTCCCTTGTATCTCTCCATGAGTTTGGACTGACCTGTAAGTCAGCATTCCACATATTTTCCTGGGGGCTAGTGGGGATGGTCTTTGTATAAATAGTTGTATGGGGGGGGGGGAGTATCACTCCTTTATATATCCATTAGTATCCAAAGCAATGTCAGTATTGAGTTTACGCTCAACACTCATTTATGATGCTGCTAGTCATCCCCTGTCCATGTGTGCATACATGGTTGCTGGCAGCAGCCAATACTCGCCTCACCTCCTAAGCTCAACTCACCATTATCACGACATTTCCAAACACGATGATTGCCACAAGGCCACTGCTGCCTTTTTCTGCCATCTTCACAAGTTATCTATATTAGATTTTAAAAAAAATTGTTAGTTTACCTTTTGATAAAAAAGACTCCATGACCAGAAATTCTGGTTAGAGATTCTGTCTGCAGCCACTACCAGGGGGGAGCTCCCTGTATACAGAGATACATGATAAGATCCTGTCTTCAGTCACCACTAGGGGGAGCTCATTGTATACAGAGATACATGATATCCTGTCTGCAGTCACCACTAGGAGGAGCTCACTGTATACAGAAATGCATGATAATATCCTGTCTGCAGTCACCACTAGGGGGAGCTCCCTGTATACAGATATACATGATAAGATCCTGTCTGCAGCCACCACTAGGGTGAGCTCCCTGTATACAGATATACATGATAAGATCCTGTCTGCAGCCACCACTAGGGGGAGCTCCCTATATACAGAGATACATGATAAGATTCTGTCTGCAGCCACCACTAGGGGGTGATATATTAAGGATAGCATTCACAAATTACATCATAATAAGTGTAGCAGAGGTTTCCATGGACCACTACTCCATTTTTCTTGCATCAGTTGTCATACAGCTTAGGTTATGGTCCTGAAGGCACTTTCTACACTCAGTGTAAGACTCCGGTAGCAATAGACGCAGGACTGACACTCTCTTGGCATTATATATTCAAGGTTCTTACATGCCAAAGAATATAAAACGTAACCAATGCCACCTGCAAAGTCCTGTGACTTTCTAATTTACTTTGTGTTTCAATTCGGCATCATTTTCCAACACCTCCTCTTGCTGTCAGAGAATGTTGTGGCCTTTGTCCCTGTAGTTGATGAATACAATGTATCAGCGCAGGAGAAATGTAACAAAGCGCTGCAGTGTGTACACACACCAATGCTCTGCAGGATGTGGGGACTGGAAGGTAAAATAACAGGAGAGCGCTGCCATCAGAGAGAGTGGGCAGCTACCTGCTGAAGAATAGCAGGCACATTAAGGACACGACTATTTTGAGACCTCACCCCCCCCATATTTTGCTATTTTTATATGGCAGCAGCACAGGTGAATACAGGGTACATGGGAGTCTGTGTCCCAGCACTCTGCCGTCATCTGGTGCAGATCCGCCACATGTGACTGGGACCAATCTGCACCAGAAGGGTTAGATTCCTGGGTGCGGCCCCAACTACACATCCTGCGAGTTCCCATACAGGTGCAGATTTGGGGCTCTCGCAGACATCGGACGAGCGCGATCCGATTTACGGACTAGTATAGTGCGCCATCTGCACCCATTCACACGGCTGCGATTTGTGGAGGTGCCGGACCCAGCGTTCATGCGCTAGTCTGCCGTCAGCCTAAAGGGGTTTCCTCACTTTCAGGAAAAATAAACAGCAGGTTCTTGTCCTCTCCCGATCCAGCGCGGGCTGCAGCCAAAACATCACAGACCCGAGCAGCTGGCACCGGACGGACAAGGACCTGTTTTATTTTTTGTCTTTTTAAATTTCTTTTATTTTACATTGTTTGGGATCCACTTTCCTGAAAGTTGAAAAGCAATATAAGGCTGTGTGCACACACTGCGGATTCTGCTGCGGTTCCGCAGCGGATTTGGCCGCTGCGGGTCCGCAGCAGTTTTTGCTGTGGTGTACAGTACCATGATTCCCTATGGGAATACAAAACTGCAGTGCAGACGGTGCAGATTTTTCCGCGCTGTTTTCCTGTCATGTCAATTATTTCTGCAGATTCCGCTGCGGTTTGCCATCTCCTCCATTGTGGAAATGAAAAACCGCAGGGCAAAACCGCAGAGCAATCCGCAGGTCTTTTGACCTGCAGATTTACCTGCGGATTTTCCAAAAACCGCGCAGCCAAATCCGCAGCGTGTGCACGTACCCTTACACTGGGTACAGATGATAGTGATGTCACCAGCATGTATATTACATAGGACTGCACGGACCATCGACTCCATTATGTGTACTCCGAGATACCACTGTGCATTACATAGGACTGCACAAAAAAAATCTAAATTCTAGTAATTGACTGTCTATTCCAATTAGAGGAAGACATAAAACATATACACTTAGCAAAGCATGAATACAAACATTATCCCAGTACAGAGACCAGAAATACCAGTGTTGCTGTATTACAACTGATCGATCAGTGTATACGGGCAGATTAAATGATTACACTTATACAATCAGATTTTTACTTCAATTGTAAAGTCATAAAATATGACCCATAAATTACACTAAAGACCCCGAATTGTCCTCTGTTCCTAGATTCTAGTTATAGAAAGCAGCCATCCATCACAGCGGTCATCACTGTTCATTTGTATCAACATTAGATGTAGAGCTCCATCAATAACTAGACAGCTAAAAGGTGACCTACATAGGACTGCAGGAGGCATCTACTACATTACACTGTTATCTGTGGTCTTACATAGGACTGCAGGTGACATCTATTGCTTCATCATAAAAGTGGCCCTAAAGTGGTAACAGATCCGTGCAGGACACCATTGTAATCACATCATGTAAAAAGGAACAAAATAGAAGCCGCCAATAAAGAGAAAACTTCTCCCCAACATCCGGTATAAATTAGTAACAATTCCCCAGATCTGCCGCTTGCAGTCTGTCAGCCGAAACCTTGTTTTTTTTTACTTCCAGTGAATACAAATCATTCCCAGTTATGAGCCAACAACTGTGAATCTGTGCCTCCAGCCAACAGGTTGTAGTGGTCAGGTACTCCCAGCAGCCACAGCAATCACCCAGGAAAACCCACTGGTGGACACAGAGAGAAAATGGCCCCTATGCAACAATATATGGGCCCTTTGCAGTCCAATAACTCCTCCTAATGCACACTTCCACCTGTGGCCCTCTGACCTGTTGGGCCCCCAGAATGCCTCAATGATATATCTGCCCCTGAACAAACTAGTCTACATACTTCACTGATAATTGGCAAAGTCTCCACATTGAGAGTTGTAGTTCCACAAAAATCCCCAATATTGATTTTATATATTAAAAAAATGCCATTGCATAAGTGTAGGACCCCTCACCCAAAGCACTTGTCCTGTATGAGGTTTGTATGCTCCAGGCAGAGCGTCTACTGCACCTGTACTCACCTGCAGCCTCAGCCCAGCATCAGGTGTGTGGAGCTCAGGCAGACGTGATCACTTTTGAGGTGGGGTTAAGTCAGGACTTATCTTATGGGGTGCAGAAGACACTGGAAGGTGGAGACAAGAAGCTGCTCTCCACCCCCACCTTTGCTCCAGTTCCCCGACTCCAGACTGGTTTTCTTCCATTGTTGGGGTCAGTGATATTTACAGCAAGAACCTGAAGTCAAACTGGTTTATGGGGACAAAGAAACTCTTGGAATTGATTCAGAAGTTTTATGTAAGGACGAAACTAATGCAGAGTGTGGGGCAAACTGCGAAAATGATCAATCCCATGGGAAGTAAGGGTGGTCTGACTGGTCAGACCCACTAACACCATTACTTTTATTGTCAATGATGTTTTGGGGCCCCTCAGCGGGTAGCCTCTTGGGAGTGGGAGCCCAGTGTGCGACATTGGTGGAGGTGTCTGTTCTTTAAGGGGTATTCAGTCTTCGCTAAATCCTGCATCAGGAGGAGATTTGGGTCAAGGACATGACGTCATCGGCCCTGCTAACATCCCACTGCAGAAGTGATACAGAAAACCCCTTTAAATGGTTATTCCCTAAAAATCAGATCATACGGACAGGGGATAACTTGCTAGATTGGGGCTCTAGAACACCGTCCCTAAACACCAGGGCTCTTTATCCCCGTCCTGGATGGACCCGAGACACACATGCTTGGCCTCTGCACCATTCATTGTCTATGGGACTGATATTTCCATCCGTCCCATAGACAATGAGTGGAGCGAAGGCTGAGCATGTGCATCCCCACTCCTTTAAGAGGCTGCAGAACCCCAATCTGGTCCAGACCCCAGAGATAGAAGCAAGTTACCACTTATAGGTGATAACTTTATGGGGAATAATCCTTTAATTTGCAGGCAGCTCCATCTTCTTGATACCCCCTTCCATAACCTCCTTGTGTCACCCAATTTGCCCCCCTATGAATCATGCATCACAAGTCTTGATTAGTCATGTTGCAAAACGTCCCATATTTTTTAGAAGAACTTCCATAGGGATGATGGGAGTGATTGTGAAACTAGTAGTTAGGGAATTGCTATACATGCAGTTTTCCTATAGGGTAAATGGCTCATATACTATAACAAACGTCTTTATAAGGCTAAGACGATCAGTTTCTTTGCACCATAAGATTTCTGCTTGCTTTCAGCAAATGGGATTGTATTTAGCTTCCTGATCGTGTTTAACTAACACAGCGCTGATACACTGTAACGAACCCTGTGCAATAACCTTCTTTAGTTGTAGGGTCAGTAATGGGATCTCTCTACTTTGGATCACGGCTTTATTGCCTGCCGGGGGTCTCATTTAATGCATCGGCTGTGACACAGAGGTGGGCTCCCTCCATGCTGACGTTCTCCTCCGCCAGTCTAATCTTTAGGTTTCTGATAAATCTGTAATAAAACCATTTTCTGATCAGTGACTGCATAAAGCAGGTGTATAGCTGTTTTCAGAGGCTCTTACCTTCATCACAACCTCCGCTTGCTTTCAGTGAATGAAAACCTTCTCGCGTTCAGAAAGTGAATCCTGTAAAACCTCAGGTCATTACAATGTATCATTGAGGGTATTTTTCTAACGGGATGCACACCTACCATTTATAATACTGGTGTCTTCTCATGTGCCAGATGGACATGTTTATGGTTACCTTTTACACCCCTACAGCTGCTTTCTTGCTTGGCTACCCTGACATAATGTAACAAATCCTTACCCATACTAAAGACCGGGAGTGTTTTTCAGATATTTTCATTTACTGACATGTTGTGGAGATTTTAAAAATCGTAATTACAAAGCAAAATTAAAGTTCAAGAATGGATGCCACCAATGAGGAAGCGAGAGGAACCAATTGAGGTTAAACCCCACCCCTGAGGAGCTCATGCAAACATATCTACAGGGGCTGTGTCTTGGATTCAGGAATCAGTCCTCCAATTTATTTTTCTTTATGGTGTCATGGCTGCCGGATGAACTCTGCGTCCGGGGTTTCTCTCTCCAGCCTGGCAGGGGTTAACATCTTGAGTTCTTGTCATTGTGTCTATGGAATCCCCTCCAACCGGTCAGACACATTCTGCAATGTTATCTGTGCATTCTGCACATTGTGGAATGATGGCTATGTGGCCCGATATCCTACCTGAGATATGGCGGTGCGAGTCCTCCCCCTACCGCACATCTCTGCTTCACAAACTAGAGCTGGGGTCTATGGACAACCGCTAGAAGTGCAAATAAGAGACCCCCAAACTATAGAAGATTCTCCGGCTGTGATACATTGTATCAGTGATGATGATGATGGCGGAGTCCATAGTGCAGCACCTGTCTCGCCCCCTCTTATATGACCTGGAGAAGCAGTAAGACGGGTTCTGTGCATCCTCAGACTGCACATATCTGTTGCATAATGGGGGCCATCGAGGAATGAGATCCCACACTAAGATTTAAAGGGGCTGTAATACAATACATGGGAGGATAGTTCTGCTACATCCGCACCTATAGGAGCTCAGGTCAAATTCTTCCCCCATCCGAGCGTCCATATTGGATGAGATATTCATTTGGGTTGAAACTACGGATTTTTGGGGTCTACATTTAATGGGCGAGAATAGAATGAGACAATGGGCAAAGACTGACATACAAGAAAAAGTGCTGGGGTAGGATGGTAACCGCATTGTAATAGGATTTCTATGGTATTCGGGGTCTGGGGGACCCCATAAAGACCACCCTTCATGCTGATCTAAGAAGTTGTCTAAGTTTCTTTAGGGGTCACGGGCCCGGAATGCAGCGATACGTGTGGAATATGCAATTTTTTGGAGTCAGAATGATGTCGGGCGACATTCCAGGAGTACCAGGGACAAGAGGAGTGAAACTCTCCAGGTACAGGGGGTGGGGGCCGCAGGTATCAGCTGTGGGGCCGCACACGATTCCCTATACAAGTGCTGAGCGGAGTTGAATGAGGATAACCCCCATCAGATGTCCCAATAGACAAAATAGAACATATACCCTCTGCGAGATGGCCTCTATTAGGGGACGTGCACACAGTTCTTTTTAGGGGGTTTTGGGACAAAAACTGAGCGGAATCTCTCCAAATCCTTCTAAAATCTACTCCAGAAACTCTGCAAAAAGACTCCATGTGCACATAATTTTAGATGCTTTTTTTCTGTACCTTTAATATCCGTAGAGGGCAGCCATATTGTAAAATATATATCTCCGTGTCATATGGAAATGTCACAACAGTGGAATTTTACATTAAGTGTTGCAATTTATAATTTTTGTTTTGCAGCTAAACACCGGATCAAGTGGCGGTTTAATCTGTTTTGTGGTTGTACTATGACTGACGAGACAAGAAAGAGCCTCCTGAAGTTCTGCAGCAGCTGAGACCTATAATAGTCAATGCAGTGACAGAACATCTTTTAATTAGTTGGAAGCGTGCATCCCAAAATATATCGCAGATGGATGAATAGATTATGTAATTTCTTGGGGTAAATTTCACCATTTTTGGTTTTACGTATCGAAAATAATGAAAAGGAGACGTGAAATCTTTGCAGAACATGGATTTATTCAGTTATACAAGGGACGAGTGTTACCACAGTGCGTATTAATCATTCCCCGCAGTCACCCCCAGAAAGAATTATAAATATCCCCTAAAATCGGCCCCTTCCCCCCACAATGAGCAGATATTATATACATATAAGACACAATATACAGTGCAGGTGGCATGGGAAGCCCACGGCCGCATAGCCCTAAGTAGATCTGGGTATGTGACAATCCAAAGGTCAGCCAAGATGGCGGCTACCTATGAAATCTAGGTAACAACCAACATGGCGATTTGTGATTCCCTTTTGATCGACCGCCTTCATTGTCACAAAACCATGATTGAATGGGGTTATAAACCAGTGGATGTAAGGGAGTGGGGACACTCATTTCTATTTACTGGCAGAGTAGGGGTTAATAAAGATACATGGATGGGTGAGGCACAACAGTCAGGATTCCTCCTCTTTGTGGTTTGTTTGGTATATAGTGGCCGATGAGGGTTCTGTAACTTCAATTTCGGGTTAAGTTTGATTGTGACTTTTCCTCAGAGGAGGGGCTTTATCACATGGTGCTTCCTCAGGGGCGGGGCTTCAGTTACACCATATAACAAGGTTATTTACATATAAAATACACTAATGTGTTTCAGAACCCAGAGGTCACTGCAGATAAATAAACAAAACAAAACACAAACAACAGTTTGTATAAATCTTTACAGAGTGAGAAAACGCAAAGTGTTCATGTACAAAAGTCACAACAGAAATAAAAAAAAAACAATAAAATTAGAATTTTTAAATAATCATTAGCGGCCGCAGGTGATATCTACAAGGTTGGAGGATAATGTCTTGCAAAGACAAATAATAATTATAATTTAAACCAAAAAAAATGTAGGCACCCAAAAAATAAAATTAGTATCAAAGAGTAAATATGACTTTAAAAAGATAAAAAAAATTAGAATGATCAAGAAATAAAAGTACAAAGAATAAAAATAAGTGCCAAGATTTGTATTGTCGGGAGGCGGCTGGTTTCGGAGGATCTCGGCTCTCCCCTCCCTCCTTATTACATAGACCATTAATCGCGGTTCACAGTATCCACCAGTCACCTCTCCCTCATTAGCGGAGACAACAGCGTTCCGCTGCCAGAAGAAGCAATTACACAAAATGTATTTACACCCAGAAAAGCCGTAATCACTGCAAAAAGTCATCATGAAAGGGAGAAAATAATTCGGCCTCCATCGTTTTAGAAATATTTAGCATTTTACTTAATTTTTGGATTTCTTTGAGGACGGCTCGTGCGCTTCTCTTACAACTTAAAACAGTTTGGTCTTGGATGGAAACCTGATTTAATGGCAGGAGGCAATGGAGTGGCGCCCCTAGTGACCACATAAAAAAAAAAAAAAGACACTCCGAAGATGCGAGGAGATCATGAGAAACTCTGCGGGTGCACAAGGTGCAATTTGTTTCTGATTTTATATGGCAACACCTAAAAAAAATCTTCAATAAAAAAAGCTATTTTAATTGGAGGTATTTGATAAGTTTTCTCGCCCCATAAAGCTGTACAAATAAAAACTTGTTACTGTCCACAGAAATGATCGGTCGTTCCTCCAGGCTGAGAGTCACAGCGCCTTTTGGGAGACGGCGGGGGGCCTTTTAGTGAGCAGAGCACTCTGCAAATAATGAGTTTTTACATGAGGGTAATAGTCATTAACCTTCATTACCAGCCTCCTAAGTGGATGCCGATTAGCTCTTCAGCTCTGCATTAACGTTCACCGAGACAAATACAATCCGCAGCCGGAGCTGATCAATTCCACACGTCGCACCGCCCTCCTGTAAGAATGCCTCGGTGCAAAGCAAATCCACATTTTCATGAATGCTAAAGGTTAAAAAAAAAAAATTGAATATCCGGCATAGAAGGTTACTACTTTCCATATCACTGTTTTCTTTAGGGGGACTGGTTAAAGGAAGCAATGTTTTTTTTTTTCTTTAGACAAATTTTTTTTTTTTTTTTAAACTCAAATTGCAATTTTGATAAATTAACTTTAAGGTATTTTTTTTAATCCATCAAAATTGTGTTTAAAAAAAAAAACTAAATAAAAACCCCAGGACCCTGATTCTTCATTGACGCTGCATTTTTTATCTGGCGTTAAAATAGTTCTAATGGTGTGGTGACTTTTAGGCTACGGCTACAAGGCATCTCGCGTGAACTATGATCGCTCAGGTGCAGCCGTAAATGGGGTAGCACTGCGACACGTACACCACCGCGATGCGAAGATCAGTCGGCTGGATTTTCTTGCTTGTCGCAGTAACACAGGTGTTGCATTGTGACCCCACTTAGTTCTATAGAGCCGTGATATAGCAGAAGCACCAAGCAAATTTCGGCTGCTGTGGCCAAAGTCGCCGTGTAATCCTACATTTAAGATTGCGCCTTATTTTATAAACTTGCACTTTTTTGGTTCCAATTTTTTTTTTTTTTTTTATTAAAGTCACCAGTTTTTGTTTTAGCCCAACTCATCATGTGCAACTTTTTGAAAAGTCTCAAACTTTGGCGCAATTAAACTTCTAGAGTACAACATCTGCCAATCTTTTTTTCTTGTGGCTTTTTAAAAGGACAATTGCTCTAATAAGGTGCAAAAAAAAGTAGAAAAAAAAAAAGAGGGCTCTGTAATTTCAATTTCGGATTAAGTTGCATTGTTTCCTCGGAGGAAAGGCTGGTGTTTCCTCAGGGGCGGGGCTTCAGTTAGACAATGTAACAAGGTTATTTACAAATACTGTAAAATACAGAAAAAAAAAAAATCTTAGACCATTTTTGATTTTTGTGCAAAATTCATTGCTCCACATGCGCCATTATGAAGAATTTGGTACCAAAAAGTGTGATTGAATAACACGAAGCAAAAGAAAAAAAAATGGAAAAGTTGAATTTTTAGTGCTGGAAAAATGATCATAAAGAATTGACATTTTTAAAAAATATTTGAAAAATCTAATTAGATTTTTGTGTAATAAATAAATAAAAATTCTACATGGATGATTTTTTTTTAAGTTCCAAGTTTCTAGCGGGAATTTAAGGCACAAGCCAATATATGGGGGATAGGTAGAAAAGGTACCGATCAGGGTAAGGGTAGATTGCAGGATACACAGTGACATCATATACAAGTATGATGACATCGGCACACATTATATAGCCCCTGTGCAGCAGAAGGAAGAGGAGAATAAAACGAGTGCAATTACCGATGAATGGAAAAAATAATCACAGCCTGTGATGGTGATTTAATACTGGGCATAATCCAAGTCTTAATTTGCTTTCAGACCCACTTACTGCCTATTTCAGAGCAGACATGGACATGAATAATTGTAGGGGGATCTGTCCGCTGGGATAGGTCATCAATTATCATTAACCTCTGCATAGCAGTGCAATCCATGGACTGCATTGGTGTTTGCAACATAGTATGTGTGTGTGTGTGTGTGTGTGTGTGTGTGTGTGTGTGTGTGTGTATATATATATATATATATATATATATATATATACACACCTACACTAAGTGTTAATGTGGGGCGGGATAAGTAGTTTTCCTTTTTGTAAATTAAGATGAAATTGCTCCTGTATACCCATAAAAGATCACTGTACAAAACAGGTTACAAATTCCAGCAGATGAGCTGCTTGTTTTCTGGCTCCTCGTGGGTGTGGCTTGGCAGAGACCAACTATCAAATAGGTGATTCAAAATAAGTGAAACCTACAAGAAGATGGTTTTTCCCCTCTCAGCAGTAACTCCGCGTTTGTCCCTCTGTGTGAACCGTCCAGGGTGATCCCATGAATCCTGCAGGGGCGGCCGACCTGTGAGGGGGTCCTCTTTGCTCCAGGTTTCCATACAGAGTCCCTCCTTCTGACATCATACAATGCGGAGCCACAAAGCCCATTCTCTGGCCCCCTCCTCCAGGATTCTCATAGGTGATAATTGGAGGGTCTCTACCCTCTTGGTATTTCGGTTGTGTGCCCCACATCCCGGTGTGAGGAAGTGGAGGTGGGCGAAAAAAGCTAAGTGATCCCTCCCTTCTTAGCGGTTGGGGGTTGTGTTGTTTTTTTGCAGCTTGAGGGTCTCCAAAACTTTCATGCCTTGTGATACTTGGGGGTGGGCCACGAGGATGTTTATGTGGCAGGTCTGGTTTTGGATCTGTGGAGTCTCGATTGCCTTGGAAATGACCCCCCAAATCAGCTTTTGGGGGCAGATTGACATAAATTGGTTCCTCCCTTCTCCCTTGTTGAAGTCGTGAAGTGATAGACTGACCTCTACTGTCTGTGGTCCCCATATACGAGTACGGGACGCTTCCGCCCACAACATACGGACGCAAATGTGCAGGAGGCGTCCTATCCCAACGCTGGTAACTCAGAAGCTCTGGCTCAGCTGGAGGGCGCCCATACCAACCAGGTGGGTGTACAGCATGAGGGTGAGATGGAGGGGATGCCATATAGGGCCAAGGAGACTGGATTAATCCATATGAAGCATTGAGTGGTGCCATATGAGGAGGGTCTCCCAAAATCTCATAATAGAGGCCCTCGGGCTCTGGCCAAGGAGGAGCATTGCGATGTGGAGGCATCCGTGGTCCTTCCTCTGGGAATCTGTATGGGGGTGGACGTGTGCGTGGAGGAAAAAGGCTTGGAGGGGCCGGAAGGCTGCCAGACCTCGTATGCAGACGAGGCGCTCGAGGAGGGGGGCCGGCAGCTGGGGTCATTTTTCGGAGATCTAGCGGAGTGGATCCGGCTGCCTGCCAAAGCAAAGATGTAAAAAAGAGAAGTAAGCGAGTGCCGCCAAGTAAGCTCATGGTGGCCTCTGCTGCTGTACGCAGCCCACGACGAACACTGCCCACGATGACCTCTGCCACCGTACACTACCCACGACGACCTCTGCCACCGTACACTGCCCACGAGGAACTCTGCCCCTTATAATCATCTGTTACTACATACAGTCCATACCTTCAGATACTGATAGTTTCCAGCCATACGCTGGTCTGTGATGTCCTGCAAAACCTACACTGGTCTCTAATAGCCTGCGCCACCTATACAGGTCTGTGATATCCTGCGCCACCCTAAACTGGTTTCTGATGTCCTAAGCCACCCTATACTAGTCTCTGATGTCCTAAGCCACCCTATACTGGTCTCTAATGAACTGTGCCACCCTATACTGGTTTATGATGACCTGCACCACCCTATACTGGTCTGTAAAGATCGGTGCCACCCTATACTGGTCTGTGATGTCTTCTGCCATCCTATACTGGTCTGTAAAGATCGGTAACACCCTATAATGGTCTGTGATGTCTTCTGCCATCCTAAACTGGTCTATGACGACCTGCGCCACCCTATACTGGTCTGTGATGTCCTGCGCTACCCTATACTGGTCTGTGATGTCCTGCGCCACCCTATACTGGTCTGCAAAGATCGGTGCCAACCTATACTAGTCTGTGATGTTCTGCGCCACCCTATACTGGTCTGTAAAGATCGGTGCCATCATATACTGGTCTGTGATGTCCTGCGCCACCCTTTACTGGTCTGTAAAGATCGGTGCCAACCTATACTGGTCTGTGATGTCCTGCGCCACCCTATACTGGTCTGTAAATATTGGTGCCACCCTATACTGGTCTGTGATGTCTTGTGCCATCCTATACTGGTCTGTGATGCCCTGCGCCACCCTATACTTGTCTGTGATGTCCTGCGCCACCTTAAACTGGTCTGTAAAGATCGCTGCCACCGTATACTGGTCTTGGAAGAGCAGCATCACTGGTCTGTGCAGATATGGGCCATTCGATAGTATTATGTAATATTTAGCATGCCTTTGAGCCTCCTCACCATTGTACTGTGCATCTGGTGTCTTGGTGGCCGATACTGGGATGCGATCTTCTCACTGGGGCACATTACGGGGGGCCGCAGCTCTGAGTACAGGGGACCCTCCCTTGGTGCGGAGCTCTCACTGCACTCCATGGACAGGGAACGTCTGAACACCGAGGTTGCGGGGTGCGGGGGCCCCGATCTCTGCGATGATTTTGCTGGGACAGTCCCGGTGGATACTGAAGACTGAAGGGCTCGCTGGGCGCTCTCTGCCAATTTCAAAGCCATAACCCGAGCAGGATCCTTGGGCGGTGGCGGAGGGGGGAGCTGTCGCATAACGGACATTGTTGGAGGGGGAGCGGATTGCTGTTGAGAGAGCGTCACTCCTATGAGAAAGGGGTTAAAACACAGGTACGTGTTCAGTATGTGGCTAAATCCTCACTGTATTCACAGTGTATGGACGTGTGATGCTCCAGTCACAGCCAGAGCTGCAGTCACAGACGGAGGGTTCAGTGCTGGCAGCATTCTGACTGCAGCTTTGGCAGGGACCGGAGCATCAGACACGGCACAGTTTTCTTTTAATAGGGAATTTTCAGGATTTTGTAAAATGTTTCTTTTGAGCAGCAAATATGAGACCATACTAAAATAAAGAGAAATCATCTTCAGATTCTCCCCTCCCATCACTACGGTGGCCTCCGCCATCCTGCAGCTAGTCACATGCTGTACATGATTCACAGGACCGCTGCAGCCAATTATTGATCTAAACAGTATCCTGCTTTTCATATTGGCCAGTGATTGGCTGCAGAGGTCCCATAAACTATAAAAGTGACATCATCTCTGCAGGGACGGTGGAGGACCAGCAGACCAGCGGTGCTGGAGGTGCAGGGGACCACCAGAGTTGCGGTGCTGGAGATACAAGGGGATCACCAGAGCTGCGGTGCTGGAGGTGCAGGGGATTACCAGAGGTGCGTTGTAGGGGACCACTAGAGCTGCGGTGCTGGAAGTGCAAGGGGATCACCAGAGCTCCGGTGCTGGAGGTGCAAGGGGATCACCAAAGCTGTGGTGCTGGAGGTACAAGGGGATCACCAGAGCGGCGGTGCTGGAGGTGCAGGGGACTACCAGAAGTGCGTTGTAGGGGACAACTAGAGCTGCGGTGCTGGAGGTGAAGGGGATCACCAGAGCTGTGGTGCTGGAGGTGCAGGGGATCACCAGAGCTGCGGTGCTGAGGGGCAGGGGATCACCAAAGCTGCGGTGCTGGAGGTGCAGGGGATCACTAGAGCTGCGGTGCTGGAGGTGCATGGGACCACCAGAGCTGCGGTGCTGGAGGTGCACGGGACCACCAGAGCTGCGGTGCTGGAGGTGCACGGGACCACCAGAGCTGCAATGCTGGAGGTGCACGGGACCACCAGAGCTGTAATGCTGGAGGTGCACGGGACCACCAGAGCTGTAGTGCTGGAGGTGCAGGGGACCACCAGAGATGCAGTGGTAGAGGTGCAGGGGACCACCAGAGATGCATTGGTAGAGGTGTAGGGGATTCGATTTATGACGGTAGTGCTGGGGTGGATCACTACCATTAAGGCTGACAATAGCCATATAATTGAAGGTGGTTGTCAGCGTGAGCAGACCGACATGGTTACTTACCTTTTGGGGGGTCTTCCTGGTTGGGCGCTCCAGTAGTTTTTCCCTTCACCTCCTTCGAGCAGGTCTCACCAAGTCGCAACTGACAAGATTGAAGCAGCATGTTCAGCATCTGAGGTGGAGGAGACAGACTGCGGGGTCCCTGGTTCCCCTTATCTGTGACCAAACGCTCCGGGGGGCTGTGTGACGGAGATGGGGAGCAGCCACCGGTGGGTGACAGGCTGAGGCGGCGTGGTAGGGAATGGCCTTGGCTGGTCACTTCTGCTCTGACTATTGTAGGAGACTTCACTTCTTCATGGTCAGAAAAAGACATACGGAAAGATAAAGGGTCAAAGCCAAGACCGTCCATCTCCGGGAGTGGCGGCGACAGGTCCAGGTCCTCCTCAATCCATGCCGACTGGGGACGCCCTGCTGTAGGAGGAGGCGACGGCACCCCGGGGGGAGAAGGAGACGACTGTGCCAGGCTTTCTGCTGAGCGGCAATGAGGCAGCCGGGTGCTGAGGCCATCACTGGTTGAACGTGGGCGACGGAGACACGAGGTCCGATGAAATCCTGAAAAGGAACGAGAGTCATCGTACAACCGCGAGGAGAAAAACAGCGCAGTTACCCAAATATAATGTCTGGAGAAACGCTCAGATATTGCACCATTTTCAGAAATTTATAAATTCAGTTATCCTACGATGCCATTAATAGCCCCCCCCCCTCACCGTGCTCCTCCACCATGCTGAAAATCACAGACTGGTCCTTTATAAATTCTCAGACGTGAAAGGATCTCCCCCTGCTGGACTCCCCGGGAATTATTTCCTGCCCATCACAGCAGAGGGAAGCACAACCCCCCCCAAAATATAGACATGCACCAACCACAACAATAAGTAAGGTGATCGAGTCACAGCTCTGGAGTCACAGATAAATAGAAGATTTACCAGTCCCACTGGTGTGAGAACACAACGACTCCTCGCTCTTAGCAGAACGCAGCGTCACCGTTTCCAATACTGCAGGGAGAGAAACAGAGAAAGGAGTAAAGAAACATTCAGCAAGAAATGCAATACAAAGAGGAGCCGGCAACAAACACAATAGTAATGATAATACTATACATCACCTCTTTGGTGGGCCTTAGTTTCCCGGAGACCACCAGATCGAGATTTCTTCTGCTGTGATGAATGTTTTCCTATAGCAAAAAATGTTCTCCAGCTGCTACCACCGCCGGATTTCTTCCTGCTACGTGGACCTTTCCTATAAAAGTAGCAGTATTACAGTAGTTCTATTTTTGTACATAGGGGACAGTATTATAGCAGTTATATTCTTGTACATAGGGGCAGTATTATAGTAGTTATATTCTTGTACATAGGGGACAGTATTATAGCAGTTATATTCTTGTACATAGGGGGCATTATAATAGTAATATTCTTGTACATACGGGCAGTATTATAGTAGTTATATTCTTGTACATAGGAGCAGTATTATAGTAGTTATATTCTTGTACATAGGAGCAGTATTATAGTAGTTATATTCTTGTACATAGGGGACAGTATTATAGCAGTTATATTCTTGTACATAGGAGCAGTATTATAGTAGTTATATTCCTGTACATAGGGGGAAGTATTATAGTATATTCTTGTACATAGGGGCAGTATTATAGTAGTTATATTCTTGTACATAGGGGACAGTATTATAGTAGTTATATTCTTGTACATAGGGGACAGTATTATAGCAGTTATATTCTTGTACATAGGGGGCAGTATAATAGTAATATTCTTGTACATACGGGCAGTATTATAGTAGTTATATTCTTGTACATAGGGGACAGTATTATAGTAGTTATATTCTTGTACATAGGGAGCAGTATTATAGTAGTTTATATTCTTGTACATAGGGGACAGTATTATAGCAGTTATATTCTTGTACATAGGGGGCAGTGTTATAGCAGTTATATTCTTGTACATAGGGGACAGTATTATAGCAGTTATATTCTTGTACATAGGAGCAGTATTATAGCAGTTTTATTCTTGTACATAGGAGCAGTATTATAGTAGTTATATTCTTGTACATAGGGGCAGTATTATAGTAGTTATATTCTTGTACATAGGAGCAATATTATAGCAGTTATATTCTTGTACATGGGAGCAGTATTATAGTAGTTATATTCTTGTACATAGGGGACAGTATTATAGTAGTTATATTCTTGTATGTAGGAGCAGTATTGTAGTTATATTCTTGTACACAGGAGCAGTATTATAGTAGTTGTATTCTTGTACATAAGGGACAGTATTATAGTAGTTGTATTCTTGTACAAAAGGGACAGTATTATAGTAGTTCTATTCTTGTACATAGGGAGCAGTATTATAGTAGTTCTATTCTTGTACATAGGAGCAGTACTATAGTAGTTATATTCTTGTACATAGGGGCAGTATTATAGTAGTTATATTCTTGTACATAGGGACAGTATTATAGTAGTTATATTCTTGTACAAAGGGGCAGTATTATAGTAGTTATATACAGTGGCTACAGAAAGTCTTCAGACCCCTTTAAATTTTTCACTCTTTGCTTCATTGCAGCCATTTGGTAAATTCAAAAAAGTTCATTTTTTTTCTCATTAATGAACACTCTGCACCCCTTCTTGACTGAAAAAAAAACAAATGAAGAAATGTTTGCAAATTTATTAAAAAAAGAAAGACTAAAATATCACATGGTCATAAGTAGAGATGAGCGACTTTGCCTTTTTTTAGGTTCGAGTCGGGTTTCATGAAACCCAGCCTTCTCAAAAGTCGGAGGTCTGACTGAAACACGAAACCCAATGCATGTCAATGGGGAAGCAAAGTCGGCAGGGAGTGGAGACAGTAAACACACCTACATGCCGGATCGCTTTTTTAAAGTGCGCGAAAACTCACTCTCTCTCTCCCTCTCTCTCTCTCCATCTGGTTGCCCACAGTGTACGTCCTTGCTCAGTGGCTGAAAAAGATCACGTGAAAGTATTCTGGGAAATCCGACTTTGGCGCTCGTTTTGCTGACCGCATGGCCGACTTCACACTGTGGTCTGGTTTCAATCGGCGAAACCCGTCTTTGCCATAAGACGGCGACTTATGAATCTGGCCGACCTGTTTCGCTCAACTCTAGTCATAAGTATTCAGACCCATTGCTCAGTATTGAGTAGAAGCACCCTTTTGAGCTAGTACAGCCATGAGTCTTCTTGGGAATTATGTCACAAGTTTTTCACATGGCAAACTAATTATCACAGGTATCTGAGATTGATTTCAGTGATCCAAAGAACCCTGAGACACCATACCATCAATGGGTTTCATTAAACAAAAAAAAAAAAAAATGCTGACACTTAAAACTAATTTGCATAATAATTTTGAACATGGTGTATATACAGTGGGTACGGAAAGTATTCAGACCCCTTTAAATTTTTCACTCTTTGTTTCATTGTAGCTATTTGGTAAATTCAAAAACATGGATTTTTGTGAGTACTCACCGTAAAATCCTTTTCTCCGAGACACTCATTGGGGGACACAGATACTGTGGGTGTATGCTACCGCCATCTGGAGGCTGACACTAGGCAAACAACACAAGGTTAGCTCCTCCCCTGCCGCATACATCCTCGCCCTGATTGCGGGCGGAAACTAGTTTAGTGTAAAAGCAGTAGGAGAACATAATCAGCCTTAATGCAGAAAACAATATGTCTGGCAAAGAAAACCACCCTGACATTCACAAAGAAATACATATTAATTAAATAAACAAGAGCCAACTTGGCTAATAGGGTGGGTGCTGTGTCCCCCAATGAGCGTCTCGGAGAAAAGGATTTTACGGTGAGTACTCACAAAAATCCATGTTTCTCCTCCGTCTCATTGGGGGACACAGATACTGTGGGACGTCCTAAAGCAGTCCCTGGGTGGGAGATTGACTCACCGATCCAAGCTACATGCACCTCTTGTTTAAAGGTGCGCTACCGCTGCTTGGAGAATCCTTCTACCCAGGCTTGCATCCGCCGAGGCCTGAGTATGGATATTGCAATGTTTGGCAAATGTGAGCAGGCTGGACCAGGTCGCTGCTTTGCATACCTGTTCCGCCGAGGCCTGGTGCCGAAGCGCCCAAGAGGCGCCCATTGCCCGAGTAGAGTGCGCCCTGATCCCTGATGGAATCGGCGCCCCTCTGATGTGATAGGCATCCTGAATAGTTAAACGGATCCATCTGGCTATGGTCGCTTTAGAGACTGCGAGTCCCTTCCTGCGCCCTTCGGGGAGCACGAACAGCATATCCGTCTGTCGGAAGGGTGCCGTCCGCGACACGTACCTCCTGAGTGCTCTCACCAGGTCTAACGTGTGAAGAGCTTTTTCCACGCGATGCACCGGTGCCGGACAGAACGAGGGCAAGACAATATCCTCATTGATGTGGAAGGAGGACACCACCTTTGGAAGAAAGGGGGGAGCTGGTCTAAGCACCACCTCATCCGTCTGGAAAGCTAGAAAAGGTGCTCGGCAAGACAGCGCCGCCAACTCCGACACTCGCCTAACGGAGGTAATGGCTACCAAAAACACCACCTTCCAAGAGAAGAATTATAAAGAAATATCCTGTAGCGGCTCAAAAAGGAGCTTCTTGCAGGACACTCAGGACCAGGTTAAGGTCCCAGGTGCCCACTGGCGCCTTATAGGGAGGTACTAAATGAGAGACTCCCTGGATGAAAGTCTTCACCTGCCTATTAGTAGCAATCTTCCGCTGGAAAAGAACGAACAACGCCGAAATCTGTCTCCTTAGGGAGCTCGGGGCTAGTCCCGCGTCTAGTCCTGATTGGAGAAAAGCCAAGATGTTGGGAATAGAGAATGTAAGGGGCGAAAACCCCTCGCTCATGGCACCAGGCAAAGAAAATCTTCCAGGTGTGATGGTAGATTCTCGCCGAGGTAGATTTCCAGGCGATAATCATTGTAGCGACAACTTCACACTCGAACCACCGCCTGTGTTAGAATCCAAGATTCAACGGCCATGCCGTCAAACACAGGGCCCCTAAGTTCGGGTGGAAGATCTGGGCGTTCTGGCAGTCGCCATGGGACGTCGGTGAGCAGCTGCACAAGATCTGCGTGCCACGCCCGCCGGGGCCAGTCTGATGCCAGCAGATTCGCTGGAACCCCTTCCATTTGAATCTTCCTGACGACCCTTGGAAGTAATGGCAACTGGGGAAATATGGAAGGCGAAACTGGCTCCATGGTAGAACCAACACATCCACATCGAACGCTCGCGGATCCATTGACCAAGCGACGTGTACATGGGCACCTTGGCGTTCCTTCTGGATGCCATCAGATCCACGTCCGGAGTTCCCCATCGTTGGCAAATCTGCTGGAAGACCTCGTGGTGCAGGGCCCATTCCCCCGCCACGACCTCCTGCCGGCTGAGGAAGTCTGCTGCCCAATTTTCTACACCTGGGATGTGGACTGCGGATAATACTGACTGGTTCTTTTCGTCCCACTGAAGCTCGTATCCTATCTCGCGCATGGCTGCCCTGCTGCGCGTGCCCCCTTGATGATTTACATAAGCCACCGCCGTGGCGTTGTCTGACTGAATCCGAATGGGCTGTCCTGCTAGGATGTGCAGAAAGTGTTGCAGCGCCCGCCGGACCGCTCGTATTTCCAACAAGTTAATCGGGAGGCGTGCCTCCTGTTGTGACCATTGGCCCTGAGCCGTGTGGTGGCGAAAAACTGCTCCCCAGCCCAGGAGGCTGGCATCGGTCGTGACCACTAGCCAATGCTCTGGGGGAAAAGGTTTCCCCTGAAGAAGGGAGGATCTGACCGTCCACCACCCCAGTGACAGCCTGACCTGACAGGACAGCCGGCACTGCTGATCGAGCGAAAACGGGTTCCTGTCCCAAGCTGCCAAGAGGGCGTGCTGTAGAGGGCGAAGATTAAACTGGGCAAACGGAATTGCTTCTATTGCTGCCACCATCTTCCCTAGTATCCTCATCCCAAAGCGAATGGTGTGAGGGACTGGCTGCTGAAGCTTCTGGACTCCTTGCTGGAGCGCTAGGGCTTTGTCTTGAGGGAGAATTACCGACCCTCGGGAGGTGTCGAAGATCATCCCTAGAAAAGAAATCCTCTGGGCTGGGACGAGGGATGACTTTTTCCTGTTGACCAACCACCCTAAGCGGGAGAGCGTATCCAGCGTAATGCCGACGTTCTCCTCGCATGCCCGAAATGAGGGGCCCTTCACCAAGAGGTCGTCTAAGTAGGGCAAGTATGCCCCAAGAGTGTAAGACGGCCATCACGACTGCCATTACCTTCGTGAACACTCTGGGGGCGGTGGCTAGCCCGAAGGGCAGCGCTGCAAACTGGAAGTGTTGGCCATTGATGACGAATCGAAGGAACCTTTGATGCGGCGGGAAAATGGGGACGTGTAGGTAGGCATCCTGGATGTCGACCGAGGCTAAGTACTCTCCCTGCACCATGGCCGAGATAACTGAACGGAGAGACTCCATCCTGAAATGTTTGACCCTGATGAATCTGTTCAGGAGCTTCAGGTCCAAAACCGGCCTGACCATCCCGTCCTTTTTGGGGACTGCGAACAGGTTGGAATAAAAACCCTGAGCCCTCTCGTGCTCTGGTACGGGAACTATAACCCCGTTGTACAGGAGTGAATCGATGACCCCTAGCAATGCCTTTGCCCGGGACTTTACCTTGGGAAGTCGGGACAGAAAAAACCATCTTGGGGGGTACCTGATAAACTCTATCTTGTACTCCGAAGACACCAGTTCCGCCACCCATGAGTTGTGTGCTATGTCGACCCAGACATGGCGAAAGAAAGGCAGGCGGCCGCCCACCCTGCTGATGTCACCTACAACGTGCTCAGAGTCAATTGGCTGAGGATTTCTGAGGCCTGGTTCCTCTCGGCCTGGGCTGGCGTGCGCGCATCCTCCCCAATGGATTGGGTCTATATGGGACCTGTCGCTCCCTATCTTGGTTGGAGCGACTTGGGCTGGCCGAACTGGCGGCCGTCGACCATCCAGTGTTGCCAAAGGCCCGAAACCGTGTCGGGGCCTGGCGAAAAGGATGTTTAACTTTCTGCTGCGGGAGGAAGCTGCTTTTTCCCCCTGTTGCGTCGGAGATGAGCTGATCCAACTTCTCCCCGAACAGGCGGCCTCCCTGATAGGGCAAGGAAGTCAAAGACTTCTTAGAGATAGAATCGGCTCGCCAAGATCTTAACCAAAGGGCTCTCCTAATGGCTACCGCGTTAGCGGCTGCAGATGCTGCACAATTGGCCGCAACCAAGGAAGCATTGATCAAGTAGTCTCCAGCCATAGCAATCTGAGTTGCGACCTCTGACACCTCTTCCGGCAGGTCTCTATCCTGCAAGGCCCTATTCAATGATTCTGACTATGACATCATGGCCTTGGCTACCCACGTCACTGCAAATGAGGGGGCGAGCACTGACCCTGATGCCTCAAAAACTGATAGGCTCATAGAGAGATTGGCTCGATCAGTGGGGTCCTTAACCCCTTCCTGACCCATGACACCTACGTAGGCGTCATGAAAAGTCGTGCCCAAACGACCCATGACGCCCCCCGTAGGCGTCATGCTATAAATAGCGCTCCTGCGGGTCGGGTGACCGGGGTCAATGAAAGGTCACCCGCACACAAAGGACCCTTTATGCTTCACCACAGGGGGGGTGGCTTAGCCCCCACGTGGCTACGATCGCTCTGATTGGCTGTTGAAAGTGAAGCAGCCAATCAGAGCGATAATAATATTTCATCAATGAAATTTGATGAAATATTACAATCCAGCCATGGCCGATGCTGCAGTAGCATCGGACATGGCTGGAGACACTAATTTAACCCCCCCACACCGGCTGGCGGGGGCGATCGGCCCCCGCCACGGACTGACAGCAGTGATGGGCCGCTGCTGTCACGATCTGCCCCCCCTCCCCTTCCCTCCGATCCCCCCCGCAGTCCGATCCCCCCCCTCACCCTCCCCGGTACCTGTCACGTCCTGCTCCGGCTCCCGGTGTCCTGCCGTCCCTCCTGCATGGGCGCCGCCATCTTTGAAAATGGCGGGCGCACGCGCAGTACGATTATAATATTTCACCAATTAAATTTGGTGAAACATTACAATCGGTCCATGGCCGATGCTGCAATAGCAGCATTACAATCGGCCCCGGTACCTCCTGTCCCTCTGGCTGTCCCGGTGTCCTGCGTCATGGGCGCCATCATCTTGGAAAATAGCGGGCGCATGCGCAGTGCACCGGCTGCAGATTCATTCATTTTGATCACTGTGAGAAACTCTCACAGTGATCAAAATAAAAAAAAAAGTAAATAAACCCCCCCTTTATCACCCCCATAGGTAGGGACATATAATAAAATAAAGAAAATATTTTTATTTTTCCATTAGGGTTAGGGTTGGAAAGAGGGTTAGGGTTGGAATTAGGGTTAGGGCTGGAATTAGGGTTAGGGCTGGAATTAGGGTTGGGATTAGGGTTAGGGTTGGAATTAGGGTTAAGATTAGGGATAGGGGTGGGTTGGGGTTGGGATTAGGGTTAGGCTTGCAGTTAGGGTTAGAGTTGGGATTAGGGTTAGTGGTGTGTTGGGGTTATGGTTATGATTAGGGTTGTGATTAGTGTTAGGGGTGTGTTGGGGTTAGGGTTGGAGTTAGAATTGAGGGGTTTCCACTGTTTAGGCACATCAGGGGGTCTCCAAACGCGACATGGCGACACCATTTATTCCAGCCAATTTTGCGTTTAAAAAGTCAAACAGTGCTCCCTCCATTCCGAGCCCCTACGTGTGCCCAAACAGTGGTTTACCCCCACATATGGGGTATCAGCGTACTCAGGAAAAATTGCACAACAACTTTTGGGGTCTAATTTCTCCTGTTACCCTTGGGCAAATAAAAAATTGGGGGCTAAAATAATTATTTTTGTGGAAAATAAATGATTTTTTATTTTCATGGCTATGCGTTATAAACTTCTGTGAAGCACTTGGGGGTTCGAAGTGCTCACCAAACATCTAGATAAGTTCCTTGGGGAGTCTAGTTTCCAAAATGGGGTCACTTGTGGGGGGTTTCTACTGTTTAGGCACATCAGGGGCTCTGCAAACGTAACATGACGCCTGCAGACCATTCCATGAAGTCGGCATTTTAAGACGTCACTACTTCCCTTCCGAGCCCCGACGTGTGCCCAAACAGTGGTTCCCCCCCACATATGGGGTACCAGCGTACTCAGGACAAACTGGACAACAACTTTTGGGGTCCAATCTCTCCTGTTACCCTTGTGAAAATAAAAAATTGTGGGCTAAGAAATCATTTTTTGAGGAAAAGAAATTATTTTTTATTTTCATGCCTTTGCGTTATAAACTTTTGTGAAGAACTTGGGGGTTCAAATTGCTCACCACACATCTACATTAGTTCCTTGGGTGGTCTAGTTTCCAAAAAGGGGTCACTTGTGGGGGGTTTCCACTGTTTAGGCGCATCAGGGGCTCTGCAAACGTAACATGACGCCCACAGACCATTCCATGAAGTCGGAATTTAAACCGTCACTACTTCCCTTCCGAGCCCCGACGTGTGCCCAAACAGTGGTTCCCCCCCACATATGGGGTACCAGCATACTCAGGACAAACTGGACAACAACTTTTGGGGTCCAATCTCTCCTGTTACCCTTGTGAAAATAAAAAATTGTGGGCGAAAAAATTATTTTTTGAGGAAAAAAAATATTTTTATTTTCACGACTCTGCGTTATAAACTTCTGTGAAGCACCTGAGGGTTCAAAGTGCTCACTATGCATCTAGATAAGTTCCTTGGGGGGTCTAGTTTCCAAAATGGGGGCATTTGTGGGGGAGCACCAAAGTTTAGGCACACAGGGGCTCTCCAAACACGACATGGTGTCCGCTAACGATTGGAGCTAATTTTTCATTCAAAAAGTCAAATGGCGCTCCTTCCCTTCTGAGCCCTGCCGTGCGCCCAAACAGTGGTTTACCCCCACATATGGGGTACCAGCATACTCAGGACAAACTGGACAACTTTTGGGGTCCAATTTCTCCTGTTAGCCTTGTGAAAATAAAAAATAGCGGGCTAAAAAATCATTTTTGAGGAAATTTTTTTTTTTTTTTATTTTCTCTGCTCTGTGAAGCACTTGGGGGTTCAAAGTGCTCATCACACATCTAGGTAAGTTCCTTCGGGGGTCTAGTTTCCAAAATGGGGTCACTTGTGGGGGAGCTCCAATGTTTAGGCACACAGGGACTCTCCAAACGCGACATTGCAACCCTAAATATTCCAGCATATTTTCCATTCAAAAAGTCAAATGGCGCTCCTTCCCTTCTGAGCCCTGCCGTGCGCCCAAACAGTGGTTTATGACCACATATGAGGTATCAGTGTACTCAGAAGAAATTGCCCAACAAATTTTAGGATCCATTTTATCCTATTACCCATGTGAAAATGAAAAAAATGATGCTAAAAGAAAATTTTTGTTGGAAAAATTAAAATGTCCATTTTTTCCTTCCATGTTGCTTTAGTCCCTGTGAAGTACCTGAAGGGTTAATAATCTTCTTGAATGTAGTTTTGAGTAGCTTGAGGGGTGCAGGTTTTAGAATGGTGTCATTTTTGGGTATTTTCTGCCATATAGACCCCTCAAAGTGACTTCAAATGTGAGGTGGTCCCTAAAAAAATGGTTTTGTAAATTTTGTTGTAAAAATGAGAAATCGCTGGTCAACTTTTAGCCCTTATAACTTCCTAACAAAAAAAAATTTTGCTTCCAAAATTGTGCTGATGTAAAGTAGACGTGTGGGAAATGTTATTTATTAACTATTTTGTGTCACATAACTCTCTGGTTTAACAGAATAAAAATTCAAAATTTGAAAATTGTGAAATTTCCAAAATTTTCGCCAAATTTCCATTTTTTTCACAAACGAAAAAATTATCGACCTCAATTTACCACTAACATGAAGCCCAATATGTCACGAAAAAACAATCTCAGAATCGCTAGGATGCGTTGAAGCGTTCCTGAGTTATTACCTCATAAAGGGACACTGGTCAGAAATGCAAAAAATGGCCAGGTCATTAAGGTCAAAATAGGCTGGGTCATGAAGGGGTTAATGGACGAGCCACTTGGTACTGACAATAGAGACTTCGAGGCCAGGCGCAACACTGGTGGATCCACCACTGGTGATTCCGTCCATTTTTTACGGAGCTCCGGGGCAAATGTATATCTTGCCTCTATAGTCTTTTGGCCCGAAAAGCGCCTATCTGGGCGTTCTCTGTGACGCTGCACTATGTCCTCAAATTCTGGGTGAGTACCAAACACTCTGTGAGGTCGCCTGGCCTGCTTAAAGGCCACCTTATGGCTCGACGCCAAAGCAACCTCATCCTCCACCCCCAGGGTTTGATTGACAGCTTCAATGAGGCTGTCCACTGTCTCTCGACACCCCGGGGAATCTAGGCCCAGCGGTCCGTCTGAGTCACAATCCGAACTATGCCTGCTCCCAACCATTGGAGAGGGAGAGCGAGATGCGGAATCGCCGGATGCCGAGGCACCGGATAGACGGGAAGACCTCGTGCGGGCCCGTTTCCTTCGCACTTGCCTGGCATGAGAGTGGCCCCTGCAGGCCGAGGGTTCTTGTGAGGTGGAGGACCTCTCCCCAATAAGCGAGCCACTATCCTTGCCTCCATTCGGGGAGTGAAGCGACTCGATCGCCCTTGTAAGCGATGCCATAGATTGGGATAATGATAGAGCCCATTCCGGGGGATTTTGCTCCCCGGACTCTGCTGCCGGGGGGGGGGGGGCTCCTGGGCACGTTCGGAGTCGCAGGCCTCGCACAACTTGTTGCTCTGCGCTCGCAGGAATGCAGCCCTACAGGAGATGCATGCAGCGTAGAGGAAATTGTGCACCTTCCCTTTCCATGCCATAGTGCATCTGCCAGGCGTTTAGTCTCACCGTTTTCCTTTTTTTTTCTTTTACTATAGAGAGGGGGGGGGGGGGGGGGAGCGCCCCTTGAGTCTCTAGTTTGCTCCCGCAGACGTGGCTGCACTTACCCGCTCCTGCGTCCCCCTCACGTGCCACCGCTCCTGCGCTCTTGCGCTCCTCTGTGGGGCAAGCCGACCACTTCACCAGTCGCAGCCTACCCTGATTTGAAGCCGGGGCCTCAATTTATCCGGCGCCCGCTCAGGCTCCCGGGGGTGGGCTGCCGGAAGTGACGCTGCGTGGACGGGGGCGGGACTTCTGCCCCGGCCTAGCTCTGGCTGAAGCCGCGGGCTAAATTTTTAGCATCTGCCCGCGGGGGGCAGCAGTTGTAGGCGGCGCGCGGCCCACTGCACCTCCGCCTGTCTGCAATCCTCACCAGCGTCACCTACAAGAGGAATGGGACAGGGGAGGGATATGCCAGTCCTGATTCTAGGCCTGCCAGCCACCGCTGCTCCATTCGCATCTCCCTGCTGCCCAGGAGCCCTCACGCCCGTCTAGCAGTAATGTGCTGCGCAGTGCGCATAGCCTACCCACGCCCTGTACCTTCATTCGGGATGCCAACAGGTATGAAAAACCACTGAGGAGGCGAGGGTGGTGTGGGGATCCAGGACGGTGCAGGCACCCTGACTCCATCCAGCTTGCAGGGCCGAGGAGAGGGACCGACCGCAGCCTTGCAGCACCTCCGTCTAGCGTTGGTGGAGCAGTGGGGGCCACTCGGACCGTCTTGTGCCGCTGTACAGCCCATGGTTTCCATACCTAGGGGTGGTCAGGGCTAGGTCCGGCATCATGTCCCACGTCGCGGAAGAGGATGCGTGGAGGGCCACTCGCACGTGCTCGCCCGTTGATGGTTTGGGGAAATCGGACCCTTTCAATAGGATCCGTTGCCCCTGTCTAATCTTCATGGAAAAAAAGTCTGGAGGAAAAAGACGTGTGCCTCCATAGACACTAAGCAAAAAACTAGTTTCCGCCCGCAATCAGGGCGAGGGTGTATGCGGCGGGGGAGGAGCTAACCTTGTATTGTTTGCCTAGTGTCAGCTTCCGGATGGCGGTAGCATACACCCACAGTATCTGTGTCCCCCAATGAGACGAAGGAGAAAAATCCGTTTTTTTTCTCATTAATGTACACTCTGCACCCCATCTTGACTAAAAAAATGCAGAAATGTAGAAATGTTTGCAAATTTATTAAAATGGAAAAACTGAAATATCACATGGTCATAAGTATTCAGACCCTTTGCTCAGTATTGAGTAGAAGCTCCTTTTGAGCTAGTACAGCGATAAGTCTTCTTGGGAATGATCCAATAAGTTTTTCACACCTGAATTTGGGGATCCTCTGCCATTGTTCCTTGCAGATCCTCTCCAGTTCCATCAGGTTGGATGGTGAACATTGATGGACAGCCATTTTCAGGTCTCTCCAGAGATGCTCAATTGGGTTTAGGTCAGGGCTCTGGCTGGGTCAGTCATGAATGGTCACAGAATTGTTCTGAAGCCACACCTTTGTTATTTTAGCGGTGTGTTTAGGGTCACTGTCTTGTTGGAAAGGTGAAAATTCGGCCAATTCATGTTTCCTTCAATTGCAAATAGTCATCCTGTCCCTGCAGCTAAACAACACCCAAATAGCATGATGCTGCAACCATCATGTTTCACTTTTGGGATTGTATTGGGCAGGTGATGAGCAGTGCCTGGTTTTCTCCACACACAACTTTTTGGTGATAATTCTAAGCAGTATATCTTCATCTCATCGGACCAGAGAATCTTATTTCTCATAGTCTGGGAGCTTCATGTGTGTTTTAGCAAACTCTATGCGGGCTTTCATATGTCTGGCACTGAGGAGAGACTTCTGTCGGGCCACTCTGCCATAAACGCCCGACTGGTGGAGGGCTGCAGTGATAGTTGACTTTGTGGAACTTTCTCCCATTTCCCTACTGCATCTGTGGAGCTCAGCCACAGTGATCTTGTGGTTCTTCTTTACCCCTCTCACCAAGGCTCTTCTCCCATGATTGCTCAGTTTGGCTGGATGGCCAAGTCTAGGAAGACTTCTGGTGGACCCAAACTTCTTCCATTTAAGGATTATGGAGGCCACTGTGCTCTTAGGAACCTTGGGTACTGCAGAAATTCTTTTGTAACCTTGGCCAGATCTGTGCCTTTCTGTCTCTGAGCTCCTTGGCCAGTTCCTTTGACCTCATGATTGTCATTTGGTCTGACATGCACTGTGAGCTGTGAGGTCTTATATAGACAGGTGTGTGCCTTTACAAATCAAGTCCTATCAGTTTAATTAAACACAGCTGGACTCCAATGAAGGAGTAGAACCATCTCAAGGAGGATCACAAGGAAATGGACAGCATGTGACTTAAATATGAGTGGCTGAGCAAAGGGTCTGAATATTTATGATCATGTGATATCAGTTTTTCTTTAATAAATTTGCAAAGATGTCAACATTTGGGTTTTTTTTCAGTCAAGATGGGGTGCAGAGTGTACATTAATGGGAAAGAAATGAACTATTTTGAATTTACAAAATGGCTGCAATGAAACAAAGAGTAAAAAATGTAAAGGGGTCTGAATACTTTCCGTACCCACTGTACTTGAACATAGAGGGCAGTATTATAGTAGTTATATTCTTCTACATAGGGGCCCATGTAATACCTTTCATCACTGCTCTCTATCGCCCTCTCTTGCTTGTTGGGTGAAATTTTTTCAGCTCCTAGTTTCTCAGCTGCCTCCCGTTGACTCTGACTCCGTGCCTGAGCCTCCTGCAAACTTACAAGGCGACCTGATGGACAACCACCCATCAGAGAGCGAGGTCTTATTGGTCCACAGCGACCTGTAAAGACAGAAGGGAATTAGAGATTATAAAGTTTTGGTGCCGCCCAATGGAAATCTCTACACAATATTCTAAACAAAGGACCAATAATATCACTAGAGCTTTGCTTAGAAAGTTGTGTCAAAGATTTCAAGTAAGATGCTGTTAAAAGGATTTCACAGAAAAGTAGTTTGGGCTGGATTTTACCTTTATTACATCTGGCAGACATAGTATTTATGCTATCTCTGCATAAAAAAAAAAGTGTTATATACAGAAAATTTTGTTGTCAGGTCAAAATTGGCCAGTTTTTGCGTTAATTTTATTACAACTTCCCCATTGAGTATTCCCTTTTTTTTTTAATTCACTGCTGATTTCTTTGGTCTTTACAAGTGGGAATGGCTCGCAAGATTCCTCGTGGGTGTGTCTTTTCTCTGTTCTACATAACTGCTTTGTGATTAACACCCTCTTGGCAAAGGCCATAAAGACTAGATCTAACTTAAAAGGCCCATATCTCAAGAAACGTATGGCGGATTTAAGAAAAAGAAAAAACTGCGCATTCGGGAGCAGTGGGATTAAAATAGGAGCAAAAACTGTTCACTTTTGACCTGATGACATATCCTCCTTAAAGAGACATTCCACTTCCATAGCTACAATTTATCAGAATCTACTGCATATCTTCATTACTTCTTCAATTTTTTTCACTGTAGCTTGAGGTGGGACACTCATTGTGAGCATACGTCGTTCCTCTGTTACTGCTAATAAAAAATCTATGGTTATTACTATTATTATGGTTGCCGTAATGGAGGTGTCGACGATGTTTAAAGTTGGCCCTTTGTACAAAAATTTCATGAAGACATCTCAAATCCTCTTAAAATACACTCTGCACAGATTCCCAAGTATTGTGAAATATTGGGAGGGAACGGAGCCTGAAATATTTGCAAGTGGAGGAAATTGTACAAACAATAAAAAGGATAAGAAAGCATAACAGATGTAATAAAAAGGAAAAAGTTACAAGTGAGAACTTAAAAAAAATAAAATATAAAACCTAACTATAGAATCAAGTCAATAGAAAACATTTTTATTGAGGCTGTCGGGACTGTCATCATTCACAAACATAAGGAATATGGCAAAAACATCTGTACCAGCGTTTTGTAAAGCCTAATAAGTTAATTTCACATTTTTTATACATTTTATTATAAACCCTCACATAAAAGCTTCCAGTGCCATTGCTATATAGTCCCAAGGGATCAGCAAAAAGGTAAAACTTATAAAACACATTGAAGCTTCGGCCTCTCTGTTTTGCTAAAAAATTTAAATTAAATTAAAAGCATCCATGTCATTTCTGAGTTCTACCACTAGGTGTCAGTCTTGAGCTCTGTCTCTGATTTTTCTCTAATTCCATCTGGGGGTATCTCTGAAGGGCCTGTCTTCTTCTTGGCCTGGCACCAAGCTTCGGCTAAGGTTAACAGGTGAATCTTTACGGACGTGCAAGAAGCTCGACGGAGGCCGGACTGTTTTGCTAGTAGTAAGACATTTGTAAAGAGAAAAAAGGGAAATACAAAAGTAGACAGAAATGGATTTAGGTACTAAACCTTAGCTGCCAAATCTAATTTCTAATTTAAGCGCTGCCAAGGCGTAGAATGATGCAAGAAGAGAAAATCAGCTCAGGAGGAAGGTTGGCAAAAGCTGGTGCTGCATGACAGGCAAGAAAAAAAAAGTGTGCACCTGTCTTTTAGCTACAGAAAGCAAATAGTGCAGAGAATTTCAGCCCGTGCAGCCCGAAAAGGCACATGAGCAGCTTAAGAGAGTATCATCACAAAGGCTGAAGGTCAGAGTTTCCTAAATATGACTTTAGGGCAGTGTGGGGTGTTGAATGTGCCCATTACTGTTCCTAATTCTTTCTAGTTTAATGGAAATTACCATTATAGAAATTTATCAACTACAAGTTTATACAATGCATTAATACTAATACATACTCAGTAACTAGATCAGAATTTTTAAGTTGTCTTCAGAGGGATGGAGAGGTAGCAGAGTCAGTAAAACAGACTGAAGTCGCATGCAAGAAAAGAGGGCAACAGCTGAGGTGCAGTGTGAATGGCGACAGGTAAACATCTTACCAATTGACGTAAATGTGTCACTAAATAGAGTTTCCACATTACACAGCAGGAATTCCACCAGCACCGATTGTACTCGGACTTCCCGGAAGGCATCAGCCCCTGGTGTTCCAACAGACTCCATATCCCGGGACCTGAAGAGCAAGAGAGATATAAAGTCTCACTGAATTTAGATAAAATGGAATTTGATTGCACAAGCATCAAATGTTCTACATTTTCATGTAGTTTTCAATTTCATATGTGATACTGTCTGCTGAGTTGCTGTAAGTAAGCCTATTATGTGAGAGCTTCACAGTACTAAACTCCTCATCATTGTCTCTAACCTCAGAAGGATGATGGTGGGATATGTTTGACTCACCGAAGGAGATTAGGAGCCCAGATAATGGCGAGGTTCCGTGCATGCATGCCGGTGCGGTCGCTGTGTGTGCTGAGACAGGATAGGTGCCTCATCAGGTACTCAAGGGTCCTGTGGGGTATGAGGTAGAAATAAAAAACACACGTACTCATAGTAAAATCAGAGTCATATATCAGAAGACACACAGTTAACCCATAACTTTCCAATATGGCTCTACCTGTAGTGTGGAGGGGGAAGCTGCTGGATGAGGTCATGGACACGAATGAGCTTCTCTTCTTCAGCGGTTGCGGACATTGCTTCCTAATGGAGGCAACAAAATGCGAAAGGTTCATCAGAGCCGACACTGTGATATTCAGTACAGCATGTAGTAATAAGGGGACGGACAATCCAATGTAGCCGGGACCCACGATATCACTACAGTGTCTACTCACAGTGAACGGATGATACAGCCGATACGTCAGCAGAGGGTTCGGCAGCTCACGGAAGTAAAGCTTACACAGAGAACTAACGCAGTGCACGTCCTGCAGATATGTATCCCGAGATAAATCCGGGATCCGCTCACTATCAAACTCATGTCTGGAGAGAGACAGGAAAAGTGACAGAAGCCATAGTCACATACCAGCACACTCTGTACATAGGGGGCAGTATTACAGTACTTACTTTATATACTTGTACATAGGAGCAGTACTATAGTAGTTATATTCTTCTACATAGGGAGCAGTATTATAGTAGTTATATTCTTGTACATAGGAGCAGTATTATAGGAGTATTAGGGTATGTGCACACGCTGCGGAATGCTCTGCAGATTTAGCTGCGCAGATTTTATAAAATCTGCAAGTAAATCTGCAGGTCAAAAGACCTGCGGTTTTAGCTGCGGATTAGCCTGCGGTTTTGCCCTGCGGTTTTTCATCTCCACAATGGAGGAGATGGGAAACCGCAGCGGAATCCGCAGATAGAATTGACATGTCAATTCTTTCTGCGGTTTTGAAACCACAGCAAATCCGCGCGGAAAGTTCTGCAACCTTTTTCCATAGGTTAGAATGCTACTGTACACCGCAGCAAAAACTGCTGCGGATCCGCAGCATGTGCACACACCCTTATAGTAGTTTTCCTCTCTCATTATATACAATTATATACACTGCTCAAAAAAATAAAGGGAACACTTAAACAACAGAATATAACTCCAAGTAAATAAAACTTCTGTGAAATCAAACTGTCCACTTAGGAAGCAACACTGATTGACAATTAATTTCACATGCTGTTGTGCAAATGGAACACAATAATAATAATAATAACAAATTTTATTTCTATAGCGCCGACATATTCCGCAGCACTTTACATTTCAGAGGGGACTTGTACAGACAATAGACATTACAGCATAACAATAATCACATAGATCATAACAGATACCAAGAGGAGTGAGGGCCCTGCTCGCAAGCTTGCAATCTATGAGGGAAAAAGGGGAGACACGAAAGGTGGGTGGTAACAGTTGCCCTGATTGTATGGACCAGCCATAATGTTAAGTGTGTAACAGTACAGACTCAGAGGGCTAATGGATGCAAAAAGCATGTGGGAACATGATGCGGGGAACCTGGTTATGGTAAAAACTTTTGGCTGTGCCACATAGGGATAGATTAGGTTAATGTGTTGAGGCAGTAGGCCAGTCTGAATAAATGAGTTTTCAGGGCACGCTTAAAATTGTGGGGATTGGGGACTAATCGTATCGATCTGGGAAGTGCATTCCAAAGAACTGGCGCAGCACGTGTATAGTCTTGGAGACGGGAGTGGGAGGTTCTGATTATTGAGGATGCTAACCTCAGGTCATCAGCAGAACGGAGGGCATGGGTAGGATGGTACTATATACTGAAACAAGGGAGGAGATGTAGGGTGGTGCTGAGCCATGAAGAGCTTTGTGGGTGAGGGTAAAAGGTTTGTACTGGATTCTGGAGTGGATGGGTAGCCAGTATAATGACTGACACAAGGTAGAGGCATCGGTGTAACGATTGGCGAGGAATATGATCCTGGAGCAGAATTCAAGACAGATTGGAGAGGGGAGAGTTTGGTAAGAGGGAGACCGATTAGAAGAGAGTTACAACAGTCGAGACGAGAATGAATAAGAGAAACAGTAAGAGTTTTTGCGGAGTCAAAAGTAAGAAAAGGTCGAATTCTAGAAATGTTTTTGAGGTGTAGATAACAAGAGTTAGCCAGTGATCGTATGTGGGGGACAAAGGAAAGCTCAGAGTCAAGCATGACCCCAAGACAGCGGGCATGTTGCTGGGGAGTAATAGTGGAATCACACACGGAAATGGCAATTTCGGGTATATGTAAATTAGTAGTGGGAGGAAACACAAGGAGTTCAGTCTTTGACAGGTTCAGTTTCAGATATAGTGAGGACATGATGTTAGACACAGCGTTTAGACAATCACTGGTGTTTTCTAGAAAGGCAGGCGTGATGTCAGCAGAAGAAGCATATAATTGGGTGTCATCAGCATAGAGATGGTACTGGAAACCAAATCTACTGATTGTTTGACCAATAGGGGCAGTGTACAAAGAGAAACAGACAACAGATGGAAATTATTGGCAATTATGAAGACACACTCAATAAAGGAGTGGTTCTGCAGGTGGGGACCACAGACCACATCTCAGTACCAATGCTTTTTGGCTGATGTTTTGGTCACTTTTGAATGTTGGTTCTGCTTTCACACTCATGGTAGCATGAGACGGACTCTACAACCCACACAAGTGGCTCAGGTAGTGCAGCTCATCCAGGATGGCACATCAATGCGAGCTGTGGCAAGAAGGTTTGCTGTGTCTGTCAGCGTAGTGTCCAGAGGCTGGAGACGCTACCAGGAGACAGGCCAGTACACCAGGAGACGTGGGGGGGCCGTAGGAGGACAACAACCCAGCAGCAGGACCGCTACCTCCGCCTTTGTACAAGGAGGAACAGGATGAGCACTGCCAGAGCCCTGCAAAATGACCTCCAGCGGGTCACAAATGTGCATGTGTCTGCACAAACGGTTAGAAGCCGACTCTATGAGGATGGTTTGAGGGCCCGACATCCACAGATGGGAGTTGTGCTCACAGCCCAACACCGTGCAGGACGCTTGGCATTTGCCACAGATCATTAGGATTGGCAAATTCACCAGCGGCGCCTTGTGCTCTTCACAGATGAAAGCAGGATCACACTGAGCACATGACAGAGTCTGGAGACGCTGTGGAGAGCGATCTGCAACATCCTTCAACATGACCGTTTTGGCAGTGGGTCAGTAATGTTGTGGGGTGGCATTTCTTTGGAGGACCGCACGGTGTTGAGCTGTGACCAGAGCCCCTTCTTCCACATGCTCTCTATGTCCTTGTTAGGCATCGGGTTCCTGCCACTGCACAGCAGGAATCCAGAGCCTTGCACCCAGGGGTCTCCCATTCTTCTTCAGCCGCAGTGGAGCCTGCTCAGCAGATTCGTCGGTCCCGGCGCTCTGCCCAGGCCAACTCCGTGGGTTTGCTTGTTGCTGCCACCTTTGGCACAGCTATGACAATGCATGTTGCTCAGCAGCGAGATTCTCCAGGGACTAAGTCCTCATGTCGGGCCACTGAGCATGCCCGTGGAGTGATCTCCCATTGGAGATCGAGGGTCACGTGCTCAGGTCCTGCTCGTGTTCGGATTGGCCCATCCAAGAAGCCAGGAAGGTCCCGGACGCCCGTGGCTATAAAAGGTTCGCATGGCCGCTCGCCCATGTGCTAGGATAGACTGTATTTACAGACTATGTGGAGTGAGTGATGTATGCACGTATGAATGTCTCTGGTGAATGACTCATTAAGAAACCCCTACCCTTGGTACGCATGTGTTGTGCAGCCTAGCCTGCTAGCGCCCAGGCTTAGGCGTAGGTAGGTTTGAGGTTGAGTCAGGCATCAGGCCTCACCAGGGACTCGGCACGCCTCAGTGCACATGCTCCATAGCCAGCGTCTATTGCGGCGCTCGCGGCAGCGACGCCGCGCGTTCAGTGGGCCTAGAAGGACTCTAACCCCGTGTCCTTGGGGTAGAGTTCTGTGGCCGTACACTGTGTGCTCTTTTAGCCGAGCTCTGTGAGCACAAACAGGCTCCAGCGTTTATGTTCAGCGGTAGTGCGGCTCTGTGAAGCAACAGAGTCCGCCCCTGTACACACCGGGTGACGATAACCTGCGTGTGGTCTTATAGTGTACCGCCATATAGCATCCGCCATTACTGAGCAGCAGGTTACCACCCCTGCACGGTGGACCCCGGGCTGCGAACGCACCTTATTACCATCTTTATTATTTGGTGTGTTCCGACAGCCCTAACATTATCCTAGCGCCAGGGTCTGGCTAGTAATGGCGGACGAACAGCGACTGCTGCAGTACATCCGGCAGCTGCAGGGCAGGTTGGCGGCTCTCGAGCATTCAGCCTCAGCTGCGGATGTTACTGCAGTCGCTGTTCAGGCAGCCACAGAGGCTGTCTCCCGTGTGACCACAGCCATCCCTGCCCAGACTTTGTCCCGCCTCCCGCTGCCCAAGAAGTTCTTGGGTGATAGTGCTTCTTGTAGGGGTTTCGTAAGCCAGTGCTCTATACAGCTGGAGCTGCTGGCCGCACGATTCCCCTCTGAGCGGGATAAAGTGGGATTTATTTCCCTCTTGTCGGGCAGGGCTTTGGAGTGGGCCACACCTCTGTGGGAGCGTGGTGATCATTTGGTGCAGAGTGTCTCGCGGTTCTTGGACACTCTGAAGCAGGTCTTCCTGGGACCACGAGTCACCCATGACACCGCGCTCCGGCTGCTGGCATTGTCACAGGGCTCGTCCATGGTCAGCCACTTTGCCATCCAGTTCCGGACGCTGGCCTCAGAGTTAGAGTGGCCAGATAAGGTCTTCATTCCGGCATTCTGGAGAGGTTTGGCTGGCCATGTGAAGGACGCTCTGGCCACCAGGGAGATTCCCGCTACACTGGAGGAGCTTATCACTGTCTCCACCCGTATAGATCTTCGCTTCGCCGAGCAGAGGTTGGAGCGGGACCAGTGTAGGCAGAGGTTTAGGTTGGCACCTAGTTTTGCTAAACCTCTGGAATCTTCCGAACGGGCGGCCGAGCGTCAGGGGGCTTCCCGTGAGGGATCCAGGCCCCGGTCCGCTCGAGATCCTGTGAGCTGTCATGTTTGCTGGCAGTCCTGTCACCTTGCCAACCGGTGTCCACAGCAGCTGGGAGAACGCTCGCGCCTAGTGGCCGTAGGAGGCGGCGCACTAGAATCAGTGACGTTTTCCTCCAAGCTGTCCTTCAAGGGGACACTTGAGTTTGATTCTTCCACTCTGGCGGTGGAGGTTTGCGTGGATTCCGGGGCAGAGGGCAATTTTGTGTCGTCAGCCTTCGCTCAACGGCACGCTATACCCCTGGTTATGATGTCTACACAAGTCACCGTCATAGTGGTGAACGGCGCCACTCTACCCTCACAGATAACCCACCAGACTGTCCCCTTGTTACTTTCAGTGGCTCCATCTCATCAGGAGACGATATCCCTCGTCGTCATGCCCGAGGGTATTGACCAGGTACTTCTAGGGGTTCCCTGGCTGCGGTACCACTCCCCCCATATAGAGTGGTCCTCGGGGAGGATTATTGGGTGGAGTAAATCATGTGAGGGTAGATGTCTGAGGGAGTGCTTTCAGGTTGCCTCCACCGAGGTTTCCGCTGATCTCTCCTTGCTCCCCAAACACTATCGACAGTATGTGGACGTGTTCTCCAAAAAGGCGGCGGAGACCCTTCCACCGCATTGCCCCTATGACTGTCCTATTGACCTCTTGCCTGGTGCTGAGCCTCCCAGGGGTCGAGTCTATCCCCTATCTCTCCCGGAGACAGAGGCCATGTCTCAATACATCAGGGAGAATCTGGCAAGGGGATTCATTAGGAAGTCAGTGTCACCAGCGGGGGCGGGATTCTTCTTCGTCCAGAAGAAGAGTGGGGAACTACATCCTTGCATTGAATACAGGGGTCTTAACACCATCACCGTTAAGAATAGGTATCCTCTGCCCCTGATATCAGAGCTGTTTGATAGGCTACGGGGAGCGAGGGTGTTTTCCAAACTTGATCTGCGGGGGGCTTACAACCTGATTCGCATCCGTGATGGGGACGAATGGAAGACGGCATTTAACACCAAGGATGGGCACTATGAATACCTGGTGATGCCCTTCGGCCTCTGTAATGCCCCGGCCGTCTTCCAAGACTTTGTGAATGATATCTTCCGGGATATGCTTACCACCTCGGTTGTAGTCTATCTGGATGATATTCTCATCTACTCTCCAGATATTGACTCCCACCGGAGAGATATTTGCAAAGTTTTCGATCGCCTGCGGGCAAACTCCCTCTATGCCAAGTTGGAGAAGTGTGTGTTTGAGCAGGAGTCCTTGCCTTTCCTGGGCTATATCATCTCCGCCCGGGGATTGGCCATGGATACTGCCAAGCGACAGGCGGTGATGGATTGGCAGGAACCTCATTCTCTTAAAGCAGTGCAGCGCTTTATGGGGTTCATAAATTACTATCGCCAATTCATCCCCCACTTCTCGACTTTGATAGCACCCTTGGTAGCCCTCACCAAGAAGGGTGCAAATCCCAAGTTGTGGTCGGAACCGGTCTCCAAGGCCTTCTCCTCCATTAAGTCCCATTTCGCTAGCGCTCCCATTCTACATCCCCCCGATGTAGATAAGCCCTTCATTCTGGAAGTGGGTGCCTCTTCCGTCAGTGCTGGAGCGGTCCTGTTTCAGAAGGACACACAAGGTCGGAAGCACCCATGCTTCTTTTTCTCCAAGACCTTCACACCGGCGGAGGAATTATGCCATCGGGGACAGGGAGTTGCTAGCGATGAAGTTGGCCGTCTCGGAGTGGAGACACCTCCTGGAGGGGGCTCGCCACCCTTTCCAGGTGTTCACCGACCACAAAAACTTGGTGTATTTGCAAATAGCCCAGCGGCTAAACTCTCGCCAGGCCAGATGGTCTTTGTTCTTTTCCCAGTTCCACTTCACCCTCCATTTTCTCTCCGGGGAGAAGAACGTCCGGGCCGATGCTCTCTCCCGCTCCGTGGTGTCATCGGAGGAAGAGGAGCAGTAGCCTCGGCTGATCGTCCCATTCGAGAGCCTGAGGACTGTGGCTCCAGTTGCCCATGAGTCTGTACCTCCGGGCAAGACATTTGTCCCTGCCCGCCTGCGACCGGAGGTCCTCTCTTGGGCTCATTTGTCCAGGGTGGGTGGACATTTCGGGACAAAACGGACCTCTGAGCTTTTGGCGAGGACGTACTGGTGGCCGCATATGGCCTGTGACGTCAGGGACTATATTCAGGCACGCGTCTCTTGCGCCCAGAATAGGTCCTCTCGGCAGCGGCCCGCTGGGCTTCTTTTTCCTCTGCTGGTAGCGGACAGGCCCTGGGAGATGGTCGGTATGGACTTTGTGGTGGGGCTACCCAAGTCCAGTGGCAGCACGGTCATTTGGGTTGTCACTGACCATTTCTCTAAGATGGTGCACTTGGTACCTCTATCCCGGTTACCTTCTGTGCGGGGCCTGGCAGTGTTGTTCATTAAGCACGTTTTCCGTCTGCATGGCAAGCCAGACAAGATGGTCAGTGACCGGGGTCCTCAGTTTGCATCCCAGTTTTGGAGAGAGCTTTGTTCCCTGCTCAGCATTGAGCTGAATCTCTCCTTGGCCTATCATCCCGAGACGAACGGGTTGGTAGAGAGAGCTAACCAGACCCTGATCACATATCTTCAACATTTTGTCTTGGCCAGGCAGGACAACTGGGCATCCTTGCTGCCATTGGCAGAGTTCGCTTTGAACAATGCTGTGGCCGACTCCATCGGTCAAGACCCCATTCCTCCTAAATTACGGTCAGCATCCGCGCGTCCCGGTGCCCATGCACGTGTCATCCACCGACTCCAGGGTGGCAGACTGGGCGGTGGAGGCACGCAACATTTGGGATCGCACCCAGGATGCTATCCGGGCTTCCAAGGAGAGAATGAGGACCTCCGCTGACGCACACCGGCGCCCTGCTCCGACTTTTGCCCCTGGCGACTTGGTGTGGCTCTCCGCCCGAAACATCAGGCTGCGGGTAGAGTCCGCTAAGTTCGCACCGCGCTACATTGGCCCCTTCAAGGTCCTCGAGCAGATCATCTCTGTGGTCTATCGTCTGGCCCTTCCACCACACTTGGCTATCTCTGATACATTCCACGTGTCCCTCCTTTAGCCTGTTCACTTGTCCCGGGTCTCCGAGTCATCTGCCGGGACATCAGACTTGTCTTCGGACGAGTTTGAGGTCAATGCCATCGTGGGATGCAAGGTGATGCCGGGCAAAAAGTTTTATTTGCTGGATTGGAAGGGTCATGGTCCAGAGGCTCGGGCCTGGGAGCCAGTGGAGAACGTCCACGCTCCGCTCCTCATTGCGACGTTTGAGCGTAGCGAGGCTCAGAGGGGAGGGGGCCCAAGGAGGGGGAGTAATGTTAGGCGTCGGGTTCCTGCCACTGCACAGCAGGAATCCAGAGCCTTGCACCCAGCGGCCTCCCATTCTTCTTCAGCCGCAGTGGAGCCTGCTCAGCAGATTCGTCGGTCCCGGCACTCTGTCCAGGCCAACTCCGTGGGTTTGCTTGTTGCTGCCACCTCTGGCACAGCTATGACAATGCATGCTGCTCAGCAGCGAGATTCTCCAGGGACTAAGTCCTCATGTCGGGCCACTGAGCATGCCCGTGGAATGATCTCCCATTGGAGATCGAGGGTCACGTGCTCAGGTCCTGCTCGTGTTCGGATTGGCCCATCCGAGAAGCCAGGAAGGCCCCGGACGCCCGTGGCTATAAAAGGTTCACATGGCCGCTCGCCCATGCGCTAGGATAGACTGTATTTACAGACTATGTGGAGTGAGTAATGTATGCACGTATGAATGTCTCTGGTGAATGACTCATTAAGAAACCCCTACCCTTGGTACGCATGTGTTGTGCAGCCTAGCCTGCTAGCGTCCAGGCTTAGGTAGGTCTGAGGTTGAGTCAGGCATCAGGCCTCACCAGGGACTCGGCACGCCTCAGTGCACGTGCTCCATAGCCAGCGTCTATTGCGGCACTCGCGGCAGCGACGCCGCGCGTTCAGTGGGCCTAGAAGGACTCTAACCCCGTGTCCTTGGGGTAGAGTTCTGTGGCCGTACACTGTGCGCTCTTTTAGCCGAGCTCTGTGAGCACAAACAGGCTCCGGCGTTTATGTTCAGCGGTAGTGCGGCTCTGTGAAGCAACAGAGTCCGCCCCTGTACACACCGGGTGACGATAACCCGCGTGTGTTCTTATAGTGTACCGCCATATAGCATCCGCCATTACTGAGCAGGAGGTTACCACCCCTGCACGGTGGACCCCGGGCTGCGAACGCACCTTATTACCATCTTTATTATTTGGTGCGTTCCGCCAGCCCTAACAGTCCTCCACATGGCTTTTGCAAACTGCGAACAGGACTTCTTGTGGCTTGCTTTAAAAATGGCTTCTTCTTGCCACTCTTCGATAAAGGCCAGGTGTGGAGACACAGCATTGTATCTTAATTAACCAGACAACAGGCTGTTATCTATACATTGACTTTAGAATTGAAGCATTTCTTTCTGGCTGCTCAGGAAAACAGACTTTTTTTTAATTGTGTAAGCTTGTAATATCGACTTATAAGCTGATATTTGATATAACATACAGTGGAGCAAAAAAGTATTTAGTCAGTCAGCAATAGTGCAAGTTCCACCACTTAAAAAGATGAGAGGCGTCTGTAACTTACATCATAGGTAGACCTCAACTATGGGAGACAAACTGAGAAAAAAAAATCCAGAAAATCACATTGTCTGTTTTTGTTTCATTTTATTTGCATATTATGGTGGAAAATAAGTATTTGGTCAGAAACAAGCAATCAAGATTTCTGGCTCTCACAGACCTGTAACTTCTTCTTTAAGAGTCTCCTCTTTCCTCCACTCATTACCTGTACTAATGGCACCTGTTTAAACTTGTTATCAGTATAAAAAGACACCTGTGCACACCCTCAAACAGTCTGACTCCAAACTCCACTATGGTGAAGACCAAAGAGCTGTCAAAGGACACCAGAAACAAAATTGTAGCCCTGCACCAGGCTGGGAAGACTGAATCTGCAATAGCCAACCAGCTTGGAGTGAAGAAATCAACTGTGGGAGCAATAATTAGAAAATGGAAGACATACAAGACCACTGATAATCTCCCTCGATCTGGTGCTCCACGCAAAATCCCACCCCGTGGGGTCAGAATGATCACAAGAACGGTGAGCAAAAATCCCAGAACCACGCGGGGGGACCTAGTGAATGAACTGCAGAGAGCTGGGACCAATGTAACAAGGCCTACCATAAGTAACACACTACGCCACCATGGACTCAGATCCTGCAGTGCCAGACGTGTCCCACTGCTTAAGCCTGTACATGTCCGGGCCCGTCTGAAGTTTTCTAGAGAGCATTTGGATGATCCAGAGGAGTTTTGGGAGAATGTCCTATGGTCTGATGAAACCAAACTGGAACTGTTTGGTAGAAACACAACTTGTCGTGTTTGGAGGAAAAAGAATACTGAGTTGCATCCATCAAACACCATACCTACTGTAAAGCATGGTGGTGGAAACATCATGCTTTGGGGCTGTTTCTCTGCAAAGGGGCCAGGACGACTGATCCGGGTACATGAAAGAATGAATGGGGCCATGTATCGTGAGATTTTGAGTGCAAACCTCCTTCCATCAGCAAGGGCATTGAAGATGAAACGTGGCTGGGTCTTTCAACATGACAATGATCCAAACCACACCGCCAGGGCAACGAAGGAGTGGCCTCGTATGAAGCATTTCAAGGTCCTGGAGTGGCCTAGCCAGTCTCCAGATCTCAACCCTATAGAAAACCTTTGGAGGGAGTTGAAAGTCCGTGTTGCCAAGCGAAAAGCCAAAAACATCACTGCTCTAGAGGAGATCTGCATGGAGGAATGGGCCAACATACCAACAACAGTGTGTGGCAACCTTGTGAAGAATTACAGAAAACGTTTGACCTCTGTCATTGCCAACAAAGGATATATCACAAAGTATTGAGATGAAATTTTGTTTCTGACCAAATACTTATTTTCCACCATAATATGCAAATAAAATGAAACAAAAACAGACAATGTGATTTTCTGGATTTTTTTTTCTCAGTTTGTCTCCCGTAGTTGAGGTCTACCTATGATGTAAATTACAGACGCCTCTCATCTTTTTAAGTGGTGGAACTTGCACTATTGCTGACTGACTAAATACTTTTTTGCCCCACTGTATTGTGCTCTTATCCCTGATGACAATTGATGTTTACTGATATGCTAATTATGCATTTTCTAGGCCAGATAGTTTGTTGACTTTGAAAACAAAGGAGGAAAAACTATGGAAATCAATTAAATCAAATAATGCTACTTGATCTCATCTCCATTCTTAGGGTACCATTCCACTAAGCGATGCACCAGCGATCCCGACAACTATATGGATCGCTGGTGCATCGCTAAGTGGTCGCTAGTGAGCTGCCACACAGGCAGATCTCACCAGCGACATAGCAGCGGTCGGGGGTCGCTACTTACCTGTCAGACGCAGCGATCCTGACGTTCTCCCGCCCGCGTCTACGCGTCGCTCGTCGGCGCCACAGGAAGCCCAGCAGGAAGCGCCCGACGAGAAATGGTCCAGGACCTTCTCGCGCGATCAGCGATAACCAGCGGGGGAGCCGGTCGCAGGTAAGTATCAGACATAGCGATATCACTGCTGCGTCACAAAACCAGTGACGTTTCAGCGATATTGCTAGCTATCTCACTGTGTGTAACGGGGGCTTTACCATTTACGTAAATACTGAATAAAGGACACTTGTTACGTAGAAAAATAGGTTACATGCTTCTATATAGAGACAGAGAGAGAGAGACACAGACATTCAAACATCGAGGGGACCCTACAGGACTGCTGCTAATATATTATGGCTCAACCACGAGGGAAATGGATCTTTCATTCTACAGTAAACAATCTAGGGGACCTCGGCCCCGCTGAAAGAATACAGATCTTCTCCATTGATCATCGATGAATCATGGATACGTTTGGAGAAAGCTAGGATTGCAACCCGCCGGTTGCTTGATTCCAAAGAGATGTTTGGAGAAGCCAGATTAACACCCTCCAGTCAACTGGCCTTGTACTTCAATGGACTGTCATCTTCCTAAGCTTGTCTTTACCTCCTCTGTGTGTGTGTCACAGGTGGGGTAGTCGACCCTGGAAGATGAAGCCAGGTTGTGATTCTGCGGTCAACTGGCCTTGCGTACCTGAATGGACAGTTATCCTCCCTATGCTTGTCGTTACCTCCTCTGTGTGTGTGTGCCACAGGTGGGGTAGACGACCCTGGGAGCTCTGAAGTAACAGATGCCATTATCCTGGCAAGTCAGCGGAATGGTGAGACTCTAATGTGCACCATCTTGAGGTATTTTGCTGGGTCTGTTCTACGTGTTATCTGCCCATTTTGTGGTTCAATGAAGCATTGCCACACTGTTTTACCCTCAACCTGTGCTGTCTGAGTAGTGTTATGCCCACGTTAAAGGCAGAGTGGGCGTTTGACAGGATGATCCCTGGTCCATGCAGTTCCGGCTAGCGAATCTGGTAACCCGCCAACCCCCCGTGTCTCCACACCAGGTTTGTGGAGTATACAACTAAGCCAACATTCACAAGTTCAGTATTTGATCAGTATTTATAAGCCAAAATCAGGAGCGGAACAATCAGAGGAAAAGTATAATAGAAACACGTCACCACTTCTGCTTTTATCACCCATTCCTGGTTGTCTTACAAATGCTGACCAAATACTGAACATTTGAATGTGTTGTGTCCACTAGACAAATTCTCCCCCGTTAGCTGTGGATCTCTGCGGTTCCTCAAGTGACCGTGGGCCTCTTGGTTTCTTCTCTCATTAGTGCTCTCCTTGCTTGGGATGTTAGGTTAGGACGACCATGTCTTGGGGGGTTTACCATTGTGCCATACGCCTTCCATTTTTGGATAATGGATTGATCAGTGCTCTGTGAGATGTTCAGAGCTTGGGCTATTTTTCTATAACCTAAACCTGCTTTACTCTACTCTACAACTTTATCCCTGACCTGTCTGGTGGGCTCCTTAGTTTTCATGACGCTGTTTGATCCCTAAAGTTCTCATGCAAACCTCTTTACACGTCCCAAATACTTGCTACTACTTTGTGCTGTATCACCAAAAAATCCCAATAAGATACATTTAAGTTTTGGTGGGGGGTTTCAGTAAAATCTATTTTATGTAATTAGGTTTCTGCAGCAGTCAGGCTTCTTGGTAATATTAATGGCATATGTCAGCTCTGTTGGTAAAAAGTCATTGGAAAAAATATTATCTAAAAAACTGGGACACATCTGGAGTTTAATCTGAAATGTCCCAGCAGCCTCTAGAGCTCAATGTTTGGAAAAATAAGTATCCTGGCCTGTAGTCACCCAGCAGGAGGAAACAGTACTAGGAGGACACCTTGTCAGATGTGAGCGACACCGGCTAATCAGCACATCCACAGGACTTACCGGAGTTTCTGGATGTTGGAGGAGACTCCTGATAGACGATAAATCCCATCCACTACCCCAAATTTTTCTATGAATTGAGCACAAGAGACCAAGACTCTGGGAACTGTACGAAAAAAAAAAAAGAAAAAAGAAAAGTGCATAAATGGGCAAGTACATTGGACGCAATACCTTTCTGTAAACCTGACCTTGCACCTCCTTGTGCGGCACTGCTGACAGTGCAGTTCTAGCTTTAGGAGGCCATGTCTTACCTTCTTCCCCAGAATCCAGCAGATGTTCCCCCAGGTCCGTCCCAAACACCCTTTCCCGGAGAATCCCGCGTTGTCGCAGGCGTTGCTTGCTCGGCCTGGAAGCCATAAAGCTGCGCAGTAATCCCGCCAGCTTTCCATGGCGACGACACACTGCAGAGCAAAGAAGAAGTCATGAGCGGAAACAGCAGCGGTGACCGGAGAACCAGTGGGAAAATGATTGACAGATGGAGCCTGTGAAATGCCAATGTCGTAGACGTGGGGTTCGGTATCTCACCTGGTCTGGGATAGTTGGAGCCATGCGGAGATGTGATGGACAACTTTATATCACCTTCTGTGAACAGACAGACAGGTAACAAAAAGGTACAAGACAGCAGAGCCAAAGCCACACACACAAGCCTGCAGAATGAGAGCGCTGCGGACTACAACCAAGCGCACGGGAGAGACCTCACACACAAAAGAGACCGCTGCCATTGCTATAGGAATATAGGGTCCCTGCTACCATGACGGATCCTGGTGATATAATATGCAAAATGGGGTGGGGGTATGGGTAATATCTAGACTACGTTGTATGAAAATATATGTGTGGCCCCTCCATGAGCGTCAAGGCAATGCACAAAATATGTCATCCTATTTGTTTAGTCAGTACTTTATAGTCCAAATTGTTAGGTTATCCTCAGACAGGCCTAATTTAAAAAAGGACCCAATGAAAAGGGAAATTTTTAGCCTTCGGAAAAAGCAAAAAGAAAGACCGTTGACATGGTAGGACTAGTTGTACAAGTAGAGGGGGGGGGGGGTCTTAGGGATGTGCGCCGTATAACTAAACACGTTGGTAGGATTCTCCACCACATGGAAATCGCAGTCATAGCCAGCAGTGTAGCGGGGATGAGGGAATATGGCTCTGTCTCTAGCCGGGGTCTCCCATTCTAGAGAAAGGCTAGTGATGGTCAACGAGGAGGAACCTGACCCATGTTGTGTAGACACTGGAGAAATCACTGAGCGGATACAACATTGAGCCACAAGGAGCCACTGGCCACAATGGCCGCACACACAGCTCTGCAGAAAGCCTGCGGCGTATGAGGGGTGATTACAGCAATGGGCTTGGTGCAGAGACATCCCACAATGGCCGCACAGGACAGTACCTGCAGCTGGAGATGGGTCCTTACTGTCTGTAATCAGCTGGACGCATTCGCTGGGAAAGAAGCCCACCTGAACAGGAGAGAATTCTGGTCAGATACACGGCAGATCTGTCCATCTGGTTGTATGATCAGATTGTATCAGCCACTGTCTGACGACTCACCTGGAAGCTGTGCTTCCCTCTCCACCAGCTGGTGTCCTCCCGCGGGGGCATATCGATGACCGACACAATGTCGCCAACCTGTCAGCAGAGCAAGGGGTAGTCAGAGACCAGACATAGTGTATGTGTCGGATAATCAGTCTGTGACCATCCACTGGATCAGCACATCCTGACATCCTGTTTGCTGCTGGGGACCCTGCTCCTTCTACTATGTAACTCTTACTCCTCTCCTGACATCATCTGTCCTGCGGTGGACCATGCTCCTTTTACTATGTATCATCAAGTCTGTGACCTCCCACATGATTATCACACTCCTCTCCTGACATCTTCTGTGCCGCTGAGGACCCTGCTTCTTCCACATGATCAGCTCACTCTTTTCCCGATATCATCTGTGCTTCTGTGCACCCTGCTCCTTCCATAAGATCAGCCCTCTCCTGACATCCTCTGTACTGCTGTGGACACTGCTCCTTCCACATGATCAGCCCTCTCCTGACATCCTCTTTGCTGCTGTGGACCTGCTCCTTCCACATGAACAACCCTCTCCTGATATCCTTTGTGGTGCTGGGGACCTTGCTCCTTCTACTATGTACCTCTCATTTTGTGACCTCCCACATGATTATCACACTCCTCTCCTGACATCCTCTGTGCTGCTGTGGACCCTTCTCCTTCTACTATGTAACTCTCACTCCTCTCCTGACATAATCTGTGCTGCTGTGGTCCATGCTCCTTTTACTACACTGCTCAAAAAAATAAAGGGAACACTTAAACAACAGAATATAACTCCAAGTAAATCAAACTTCTGTGAAATCAAACTGTCCACTTCGGAAGCAACACTGATTGACAATCAATTTCACATGCTGTTGTGCAAATGGAATAGACAACAGATGGAAATTATTGGCAATTATCAAGACACACTCAATAAAGGAGTGGCTCTGCAGGTGGGGACCAGAGACCACATCTGAGTACCAATGCTTTCTGGCTGATGTTTTGGTCACTTTTGAATGTTGTTTGTGCTTTCACACTCGTGGTAACATGAGACGGACTCTACAACCCACCCAAGTGGCTCAAGTAGTGCAGCTCATCCAGTATGGCACATCAATGCGAGCTGTGGCAAGAAGGATTGCTGTGTCTGTCAGCATAGTGTCCAGAGGCTGGAGGTGCTACCAGGAGACAGGCTAGTACACCAGGAGAGGTAGAGGGGGCCGTAGGAGGGCAACAACCCAGCAGCAGGACCGCTACCTCAGCCTTTGTGCAAGGAGGAACAGGAGGAGCACTGCCAGAGCCCTGCAAAATGACTTCCAGCAGGCCACAAATGTGCATGTCTGCACAAATGGTTAGAAACCGACTCCATGAGGATGGTCTGAGTGTCCGACGTCCACAGATGGGGTTGTGCTCAAGTATGCATCAAATCTGTGACCTCCCACCTGATTATCACACTCCTCTCCTGACATCTTCTGTGCTGCTGAGGACCCTGCTCCTTCCACATGATCAGCTCACTCCTCTCCTGACATCCTCTGTGCTGCTGGGGACCCTGCTCCTTCTACTATGTAACTCTCACTCCTCTCCTGACATCCTCTGTACTGCTGTGGATCCTGCTCCTTTAACTATGCATCATAAAGTCTGTGACCTCCCACATGATTATCACACTCCTCTCCTGAAATACTCTTCTGTAGACTGTTCCTTCTATGATATAAACCCTTAGTGTCTCAACCGCCAAAATTCAACATGCTCCATCCAGAAATTCTCATTGCTGTCAATGACCTTGACACAACCTTCTCCCCCCTAGATCAGTGCTCTCATTTCCTGAAATAATCTGTGCTGCTGGTGACCCTGTTCTTTCCATTATACAACACTCAGTCTAAGACCTGTGGAAAAAAAAATCATCACATTCTCCTCCTTAGATGCTCGTTGCTGCTGTGGGGCCCGGCTCTGTCCACTGCGTAACTCTCATTCTATGACACATAACAGAACTAGGTTTCTCACCTCAAAGGAAAGTTCATCTGGGGCTTGGGCGGTGTAGCGCTTAATCACATGAGCGGCAGCGATAGCGGGAACGTTGATTGAAGCCTCTTCATTAATGAGGAGCCTATTACCGTGATTATCAATCTGGAAGATAACACCAGGGGTTTACGGAAAAAAGGGGCCTCATAATGGACCAGACTGCTGGAACCGCCAACTCAGGAAAGGAGAGTCCTCCCCATGCAGAACCACAGAGTAGGCCAGCATAGACCACAAAGTCTACAGTGGGCTCATGGTCTTACCTCCATCCAGTTGAGTATGGGACCACAGTTGATGTTACTGTCCACAATTCCAGAAAGAGCCTTCAAATATCGTGAAAGTAGTGGAGCCAGGAGCTGAAGACACAGTAGGGGTGGGAGACATCATGCATGAAAATGACATAGAAACAAGTAAAATATAATCCGAAGACATGACAAAGACTTCATATGATACTCACCTGGCCCTGGGACGGAAGTTCACGGCGAGGGGGTAGTTCAAGCAACTGAGAGAAACGTCGGTCAAAGATACAGCGGTGAAGGTTGGAGTCAAGGACCTGAAAATCTTCATAGCTCCGTAAAACGGACCAGGTGCGGCCCTAAATATGGAGAATAAAGAAGTAATGCTTGGTTATTGATGGTGAGGAGTAAACGGTGATGGATTGAAAGCCACAGAGAAAATAGCATAATGTGTGAGACATCTTAAGATGGCGGATTATTAAGACAGAAAAAGGTTGGAGAGACAAAAAGAGGCGGACAATGATGGACAAAGAACGTAATTGAGACGGTTGAAGGCTAAAGGCAGTTTGTGGAAGTCAATGAATAAAGTTGAGAATATGAACCTGGAGGACTAAGATAAAGGTGTGACCGTGAAGACTAAACATAAATGTAAAATGGTAAACCCAAAAGAAAATTATGAAGGAAAGACGGTAGACCGAAAGGACAGGCATGGAGTCGAGAGAGTGGAGCTAATGAGCAAATATGGGGAAAGATGGAAGACCTAGGAGGACAAGTAGGAGAGTGAGGTAGTGGATCTAGAGGTCAAAGATGAAAATGAAATGGTAGATGTGACCTATTATAAGGACGAGATTATAAAATATAAGGACAAGAAGGAGGAGATGGAAAACCTAGAGCACAAAGAGGAGGTTCAGAATAAGACCTAGAGTACAAAGATAAGGTTCAGCAGAGTGGGCATAGAGGACAAAGATAAGGGTGAGATGGAAGACCTAGAGCACAAATATGAGGTTCAGAAGAGGACCTAGAGCACAAAGAGGAGGTTCAGCAGAGTGGGCATAGAGGACAAAGATAAGGGTGAGATGGAAGACAGAGCACAAAAATGAGGTTCAGAAGAGTGGACCTACAGGACAATGATAAAAGGTAAGGTAGTAGACCTAGAGGACAAAGATAAGGGTCAGATAGAAGACCTGTAAAACAAGAAGAAAAGATAGATGGTAGACCTAGATGACAAAAACAGGAGTGAGATGAAAGATCTATAGGAAAATGATGAAAGTGAGATGAAAGAACTAGATGATTAGAAGATTAGAAGGATGAAAAGGTAGACCTTCTAAAAAAAGAAGACAAGTGGGCTGGTAGACATAGAAGACATCTATGAGGTGAAGTCGTTAGCTGAAAGTCGTTATGCATATTCCCGGGCAGAAGCTGTCAAATGGGCACAGCTTTGCTCCATACACTTGTATTGAGTGTGGCAGCACCCACTAGACGGCCACATCACTAGACAGGCGGCGGCCTCGATCAATACAAGTGTATGGAACAAGTCCATGCCAACTAGAAGGCCTCTACCTGGGAATATGCATATTGCATACATCACCCCCGTTCCCAACTCACAAACTGGCAAATCCCCGCAACACACAGTGTGTGCGCTGGTGGATCATTAGTCTGCAGTCACACAGAGTGACGGCAGACTTTTCCTTTTAGACTGGATAACCCCTTTAATGACAAAGATAAAAATGATATGGTGAAATGAAAGGACAAAGACAATGGCAAGTATTAGACTTAGGGGACAAAGATGCAATGGAAGACAAATAGGAAAACAATAAAGATGAGATGAAAGAGAAGAAGAAAGAGAACAAGAAAAAGATGAGAGTGAGATGATAAATAGAGGACAATTATCTGGTAAGGTTGCAGACTTAAAAGACAAGAAGAAGGAGAAGATGGAAGACCTTGAGCACAAAGATGAATCATAGAATCATAGAATCGTAGAGTTGGAAGGGACCTCCTGTGCCATCTGGTCCAACCCCCTGCTCAAAGCAGGATTCGCTAAATCATCCCAGTCAGATGTCTGTCCAGCCTCTGTTTGAAGACTTCCATTGAAGGAGAACTCACCACTTCTCGTGGCAGCCTGTTCCACTCATTGATCACTCTGTCAAAAAGTTTTTTCTAATATCTAATCTGTGTCTCCTCCCATTTAGTTTCATCCCATTGCTTCTAGTCTTTCCTTGTGCAAATCAGAATAAAGTTGATCCTTCTACAATGTGACAGCCCTTGAGATATTTGTAGACAGCTATTAAGTCTCCTCTCAGTCTTCTCTTTTGCAAACTAAACATTCCCAAATCCTACAACCTTTCCTCATAAGACAGGGTTTGCAGACCGGTCACCATTCTGGTCGCTCTTTTCTGAACTTGCTCCAGTTTGTTGATGTCTTTTTTAAAATGTGGTGCCCAAAACTGGACACAATATTCCAGATGAGGTCTGACCAAAGAGGAGTAGAGGGAAATAAAGACTTCACGTGATCTAGACTGTATGCTTCTGTTAATACATCCTAGAATTGCATTTGCCTTTTTTGCTGCTGCATCACACTGTTGACTCATATTCAGTCTGTGATCTATTAGTATACCCAAGTCTTTTTCACATGTGCTGTCACTTAGCCCTATTCCTCCCATTCTATATATGCTTTTTTCATTTTTATTGCCCAGATGTAGTACTTTGCATTTCTCCCTGTTAAAAACCATTCTGTTAGTTGCTGCCCACTTCTCCAGTTTATTTAAATCTTTTTGAATCCTCTCTCTCTCTTCTCTAGTATTAGCTATCCCTCCTAGCTTTGTGTCATCAGCAAATTTAATCAGTTTACCCTCAATTCCTTCATCTAAATCGTTGATAAAGATGTTGAACAATACAGGGCCCAGGACAGAGCCCTGTGGTACCCCACTTGAGACATTCTTCCAACTGGATGTGCAGCCATTTACGACCACTCTTTGGGTCCGATCACTAAGCCAGTTATGAATCCACCTAACAGTTGCCTTGTCCATTCCATACTTAGTCATTTTTTCAATAAGGATTGTATGAGTGACTTTGTCAAATGCTTTGCTGAAGTCAAGATATACTATATCTACAGCATTTCCTTGATCCACCCAATCAGTGATACCGTCATAGAAGGAAATTAAGTTAGTCTGACATGACTTATTAGCTATAAACCAGATCCATCTCTTCTGACCCAGCAGTCTGGACTATAAATGTGAACCATTCTTGGGGGTGCACGCATGTGGGGGTGCACGCATCACAGAAGCAAAGCGTCACGAAGATAAGCGTCGGGATACAGCAGTTATTACATGGCACAGAACTAAAATCCATCTTCTCTCTTCATACAGGTAAAAATTCCCTCTGCTTGCTGTCTTCTACAACATATTCAAATGGTACAACTTCCCACCTCTGATTGCTGTCTCATCTGCTGCAATAGACTCTAATGGTAAAAATTCCCTCTGCTTGCTGTCTTCTACAACATATTCAAATGGTACAACTTCCCACCTCTGATTGCTGTCTCATCTGCTGCAATAGACTCTAATGGTAAAAATTCCCTCTGCTTGCTGTCTTCTACAACATATTCAAATGGTACAACTTCCCACCTCTGATTGCTGTCTCATCTGCTGCAATAGACTCTAATGGTAAAAATTCCCTCTGCTTGCTGTCTTCTACAACATATTCAAATGGTACAACTTCCCACCTCTGATTGCTGTCTCATCTGCTGCAATAGATTCTAATGGTAAAAATTCCCTCTGCTTGCTGTCTTCTACAACATATTCAAATGGTACAACTTCCCACCTCTGATTGCTGTCTCATCTGCTGCAATAGACTCTAATGGTAAAAATTCCCTCTGCTTGCTGTCTTCTACAACATATTCAAATGGTACAACTTCCCACCTCTGATTGCTGTCTCATCAGCTGCAATAGACTCTAATGGTAAAAATTCCCTCTGCTTGCTGTCTGCTGTCATCTGCTGCTTTACCATCTAGAAACATATTTTAATGTGTCTGCTAATTCATTGTTATAAATCATTTGGTGCATTGTACTTAAAACTCACTGTTGCATTTCCATGACTAGGATCAGTGTAGATCTTATCTGGTGGAGGTGTTAAAATAGATGTTGCCTGGCTGAATGTCTTTGGTCATCCCAAAAAAAAACAACAACCCTGGTGTGCTGACCCCAGCTGCCAAATTATCCTCAACCAGTTCCCACAATCCATCTCTTCTGACCCAGCAGTCTGGACTATAAATGTGAACCATTCTTGGGGGTGCACGCATGTGGGGGTGCACGCATCACAGAAGCAAAGCGTCACGAAGATAAGCGTCAGGATACAGCAGTTATTACATGGCAGTTAGTCAGGGAAAGAGTCAGGTAACCCTCACTCTGCTGTCCCTTTTAACCATGTGCTTTATTCCTATCCTCCTATGTTCTCTTGCAATCCACTTTCACCGACCAATCCCCCCTCCATCACAACTCATATACATCAGCTCCTCTCTCTTTCCTTCTCCCATGTAGAGCTCCACTTCTCACCTTCTTAAAAAAACTCAGCCCATCTTGCCCAAACACACTGCACAAAAAATCTTCATACAATTCCAAAAACTACTTGCTCTTTATCTTCCTGCTCCTACTGATTTCAGGGGACATCTCCCCCAACCCCGGTCCACCATCCCCCAACCTCAACCCCTACCCTACCTCACATCGAAACCTTAATAATCTTACTAATATTATTTGCACTCCTTCATCTCCTTCTTTCAATTGTGCCCTTTGGAATCCACGGTCTGTATGCAACAAGCTTCCTTTCCTACACAATTACTTTCTGAAAAACTCTCTGAATCTGTTGGCCCTCACGGAAACCTGGATTCAGGATTCTGACACTGTCTCTCCTGCTGCCATTTCCCATGGTGGCTTACAATTCTCCCATTCCCCGAGACCGACAAACAGACCTGGTGGTGGAGTCGGCATACTCCTGTCCCCACAATGCACTTTCCAGGTCATCCCCCCAGTTCCATCACTCTCATTCCCTTCTTTTGAAGTCCACACCATCAGGCTCTTTCGTCCCCTCTCCCTCAGAGTAGCGGTCATATACCGGCCCCCAGGCTCACCCACCCACTTCCTGGACCATTTCTCTGCCTGGCTGCCGCACTTCATGTCCTCAGAACTACCAACCCTTATCCTGGGAGACTTAAACATCCCCATTAACAGCCCCACTTCCACATCTGCATCCCAGCTTCTATCACTAACCACTTCTCTAGGCCTCTCTCAGCTCTCAACCTCTGAAACACACAAAGACGGTAACACCCTGGACCTGGTTTTCGCCCGGCTCTGCTCAATCTCCTACATAGATAACTCACCGCTTCCCCTCTCTGACCACAACATTCTCTCCTTTACACTCACAAATCCTCGCTCACCCCAGCACCCTCCTACCTACCATTCAGTCAGAAATCTACAAGCCATTAACCCTCATACACTTTCAGACTCCCTACACTCATCACTGTCCCCAATCTCTTCTTTGTCCTGTCCTGATCTGGCTGTACATCACTTCAATGACACTCTTAGAAGCACCCTTGACCAAGTAGCTCCCCTCACCCTCAGAACCTCCAAACACAGAGTGAAACAGCCCTGGCTCACATCGCAAACCCGATTTCTCCAGCGATGCTCTAGGTGTGCTGAACGCTTATGGAGGAAAACACGCACACCAGAAGACTTCATACACTTCAAATTTATGTTAAGGACATATAACTCTGCCCTTCACCTCGCCAAACAGACCTACTTCACCACCCTGATCTCCTCACTATCCAACAACCCAAGAAACTTTTTGACACCTTTCACTCCCTCCTCAGGCCAAAAGCACAAGCCCCTATCACAGACATTTGCGCTGATGACCTTGCCTCCCACTTTATAGAGAAAATAGACAATATCCGTCAGGAAATCCGCTCCCAATCACCAAATTCAGTGACTCCCATCCCTCCCTGCATTCCCCCTGGCTCACTCTCCACATTCGATCCCATCACAGAAGAAGAAGTCTCCAGGCTCCTCTCCTCTTCTCGTCCGACTACATGCACAACCGACCCCATTCCCTCACATCTCCTCCAGTCTCTCTCCCCAGTCGTCACAACTCACCTAACTACAATCTTTAATCTCTCCCTCTCCTCTGGCATTTTCCCCTCCTCCTTCAAACACTCTATCATTACTCCATTACTAAAGAAACCCACCCTCGACCCATCCTGCACAAACAACTACAGACCAGTCTCCAATCTCCCCTTCATCTCTAAACTCTTGGAGCACCTGATATACTCACGCCTTACCCGTTACCTCTCCACTCACTCCCTCCTAGACCCTTCACAGTCCGGTTTCCGCCCCCTACATTCGACAGAAACTACACTCATCAAAGTGACCAATGACCTTCTGACAGCAAAACGTAATGGTGACCACTCTCTGCTCATTCTTCTCGACCTTTCTGCAGCTTTCGACACTGTTGACCATCCTCTCCTACTCTCTAGGCTCCAGTCACTAGGCATTAAGGACACTGCTCTTTCCTGGTTCTCCTCCTATCTTTCCGACCGCTCCTTCAGTGTTCTGTTTTCTGGCTCCACTTCATCTCCTCTTCCTCTCACTGTTGGGGTACCTCAGGGCTCAGTCCTTGGCCCCCTTCTCTTCTCTCTCTATACGGCCCCAATTGGACAGACCATCAGCAGATTTGGCTTTCAGTACCATCTTTATGCTGATGACACACAACTGTACACATCATCCCCTGACCTTACCTCCGCTGTACTACAGAACGCCACTGACTGTCTGTCTGCAGTCTCCAACATCATGTCTGCTCTCTATCTGAAACTCAACCTCTCCAAAACTGAACTTCTTCTGCTCCCACCATCTACTAACCTCCCTAAATCTGACATTTCCCTCTCTGTGGGTGGCACCATAATAACACCCCGACAGCAGGCACGCTGTCTGGGTGTTATGTTCGACTCCGATCTCTCCTTCACCTCCCATATACAATCTCTTGCCCGCTCATGCCGCTTACACCTAAAGAACATCTCTAGAATCCGCCCTTTTCTTTCCATGGAAACAACAAAAACTCTCACTGTCGCCCTGATCCACTCCCGCCTGGACTACTGTAATGCTCTATTAATTGGCCTCCCTCTCACTCGACTCTCCCCTCTCCAGTCTATCCTTAATGCAGCAGCCAGGGTTGTCCATCTGGCTAATCGTTACTCAGACGCGTCCGCTCTTCGCCAGTCGTTACACTGGCTGCCAATTCATTACAGGGTACAATTCAAAGTACTTGTTCTCACCCACAAAGCTCTCCACAGTGCGGCACCCCCTTACATCTCCTCCCTCATTTCTGTCTATCGGCCTAACTGACCGCTGCGCTCTGCAAATGACTTTCGACTAACCTCTGCCCTAATCCGTACCTCCCACTCCTGACTCCAAGACTTCTCCCGTGCTGCGCCAATCCTCTGGAATGCTCTACCCCAAGATATTAGGATCATCCACAATTTGCATAGTTTTAGGCGCTCGCTCAAAACGCATTTGTTCAGAGCGGCCTATCACATTCAGTAATCAAAGTCATGTTATGTTTGTGTGTGTGTAGCCCATTCACTATCTCCATCTAACCCCCCCCCCGAAGATGGCTGGACCGTCATTGTAAATACATCATTGTAAATACAAACCTATGCTTTGTATCTCCCCCACCTCATTGTAGATTGTAAGCTCCACAAGCAGGGTCGTCTTATTTCGCTTTAATTATTGTATTGTTAACGTTGTTACTTATGACTGTTGTGTTTGAAACTGTTCAACTGTAAAGCGCTGCGGAATATGTTGGCGCTATATAAATAAAGATTATTATTATTATTATTATTATAAACCCATGCTGACTCTGTTTAATCACTTCATTCTTATCCAGGTATTGACATACATGTTGTTTAATAATTTGTTCAAAGATCTTTCCTGGTATAGAAGTCAGACTCACCGGCCTATAGTTGCCTGGGTCCACCTTCTTCCCCTTTTTGAAGATAGGAACAACATTTGCTCTTCTCCAGTCTTCTGGCACTTCTCCTGTTCTCCAAGAATTTTCAAAGATTATGGAGAGGGGTTCAAAAATTTCTTCTGCTATCTCCTTCAGTACTCTGGGGTGTAATTCATCTGGACCTGGAGACTTGAATTCATTTAGGTTAGCTAAGTGTTTCCTCACTGTCTTTCTGTTTATAGATATCCTGGATTCTTCTATTCCCTTAATAGGACAGTGAATAACAGTTGATGTTACATTTCCTTTCTGAGAGAAAACAGATGCAAAATAGGAATTTAAAAGTTCAGCCTTCTCAACATCCTGTCTTACCATTTCATCATTTTCATCCTGTAAAAATCCTATAGCATCTTTGACTTTTCTTTTACTTTTGACATATCCCCAAAATCCTTTATTATTGCTTTTGACATCTCTTGCAAGCCTCAATTCATTTTCAGCTTTAGCTAATCTGATTTGTGCCCTGCAGGTTCTGCAGACAGCATTATATTCTTCTTTAGATATGCCTCCCTCTTTCCATTTTATAAACATTTTTTTCTTCCTTTTTAGCATGTGCTTAAGTTCTGTGTTCATCCATCCTGGTTTCCTTAAATGCTTCCTATTCTTCCCTCTTTTTGGAATTGTTAACAACTGTGCTTTGAGAATTTCATTTTTCAAGATTTCCCATCCTTCCTGGACATTTTTGTCTTTAAGGATATCCAGCCATTGGATCCCTCCAATTCTCTTTCTGAATCCCTTAAAATCTGCCTTTCTGAAATCTAATCTTGACGTCTGAGTCTTCACAGGTCTTCCGCCTCTAGTTATCCAAAATTCTAAAATAGCATGGTCGCTACCTCCTAGGGTCCCAGCCACTTTTACCTCCTCAACCATTTCTTCCCTGTTTATAAGGATTAGATCCAAGGTAGCAGTTCCCCTTGTTTTCTCCCTTACCTTTTGGAAGATAAAGTTGTCAGCAAGAGAGGATAAGAATTTCCTTGACCTGTTAGTTTTGCCTGAGAGAGATTCCCAACAAATGTCTGGATAGTTGAAATCTCCCATGACAACTATGTCATATTTTTTGGAGAACTTGGCCATTTGATGCATAAAGAGTTCATCCATATCTTCAGCTTGCACAGGCGGCCTGTAGTAAATGCCTACAATGGTGTCCTTTCCATTGTTCTTTCCTTGTATTCTTACCCAAACAGTTTCCACAGAACTCCCAGTCTCTGAAGCTTCAATCTCTGTGCAGATATACGCGTTTCTAACATACAATGCGACACCTCCTCCTCGTTTATCAAGTCTGTTTCTTGCAAATAAGTTGTAGCCTTCTAGTCTTGTATTCCAATCATGTGTATTGTCCCACCAAGTTTCAGTGATTCCAATGACATCATATTTCTTTTCCTGTGTTAGTAGTTCCAATTCTCCTTGTTTGTTGCCCATGCTTTGTGCATTAGTATAGAAACATTTTAGTTTGTGATTGGTTTCTCTTTCTCCAATATTTTTATTAATTAGATTCTTTCGTCTTTGTTCTTCCTTTCTACTTCTAATAGCAGAGTTCTCAATAGCATTTGTCAGGTGTATGGCTTTTTCTGGTCTTTTGCTTCCCTTCCCATGTTGTTCTAGTTTAAAGCTCTCCTTACAAGTGTAGCAAGGTGACTTCCAAATACATGCTTTCCAGTCTTCGTAAGGTGCACCCCATCTCTAGCAAGTAGTCCATCGTATAAGTAGTTCATTCCGTGATCCAGAAATCCAAATCGTTGCTGACGGCACCATCGACCTAGCCAGTTGTTCACCTGCAGAATCTTATTCCACCTCCTTGTTCCATGGCCATCCACTGGGAGGATGGAAGAGAAGACCACCTGCGCTCCCAGTTCTTTCACTTTCTTACCTATGTCTTCAAAGTCTCTGCAGATGGTTTCCAGGTCGTTTCTTGCGGTGTCATTTGTCCCCACATGTAGTAGCAGGAATGGGTAGTCATCTGTAGGTCTGAAGAGTCCTGATATCCTGTCAGACACATCTTTAATTTTTGCACCTGGAAGACAGCACATTTCTCTTGAAGTTATATCCGGTCTGCAGATAGCGGCCTCTGTTCCTCTCAACAGGGAATCCCCCATGACCACCACTCTCTGTTTCTTCTTCACAACATTTTTCTTTCTCCATCCAGGAGGACTCTGAAGGCGTACAAGGTTGCTGTTTGTTGGCAAAGTCTTATCCTGATGTATTTCTTCATCGTTTTCCTGTGTGAGAGCCTGGTACTGGTTTCTGAGCAGTATGGGTGCTGACTGCCTCCTGATCCTCCTGCTTCTCTGGGTCACATGTCTCCATTCCTCTGTTTCTTCAGGTGCACTTCGAATTTCTTCTCTTTCTGTAACATGAAGAGATAATTCTGCTCTGTCCAAGAACTCTTCACCTTCCTTAATGATCTTCAACGTAGCTAACCTCTCTTCGAGATTTTGCAACTTTTCCTCCAACAGGGACACAAGCTTGCATTTGTGGCATGTGAAGTTTGGCTTTTCCACAGGTAAATCTGTGAACATGTAGCAAGAAATGCAGCTCACCAAATGGCTCCTGGCCTCTTCCATCTTGAGATTTCTTAAAAACGATGTAAGATGAGCCAAAATTCTTTGGTTTTTGGTTTTTCCGATTTCCTCTTTTCAGCTGCAACGGCCAAAACCCAGTGATCGTTGAGCTCACGGAGACTCTTCACTTATCCCAGAAGGCACTGGGAATATGCAAATGATCTCCTCAAGACTCTTCCCCTGGTTTTCCGATTTCCTCTTTTCAGCTGCAACGGCCAAAACCCAGTGATCGTTGAGCTCGCGGAGACTCTTCACTTATCCCAGAAGGCACTGGGAATATGCAAATGATCTCCTCAAGACTCTTCCCCTGGTTTTCCGATTTCCTCTTTTCAGCTGCAACGGCCAAAACCCAGTGATCGTTGAGCTCGCGGAGACTCTTCACTTATCCCAGAAGGCACTGGGAATATGCAAATGATCTCCTCAAGACTCTTCCCCTGGTTTACATGGTGGACCTTAAGGAGAAAAATGAGGGCGAGATGGTAGACCTAGAAGACAACTATGGGGGTGAGCTGGAAGACTAAGAGGACAAACATGAAGGTGAGATGACTTACTAAGAGGGCAATAATAAAAGTGACAGAGTGAGAGGACAAAGATGAAGGTGAGCTGATAGAAGGAAGTAAAATATGAAGGCGAGATGGCAGCCTGAGAGGATAAAGAGGATAATGATGGTAGATGTACATGACAAAGATGAGGATGAGACAAACATGATGGCGAGATAAAAGACCTAGAGGACAAAGATAAAGGGTGATGTGGTAAACCTAAAAGTCAAAAAATGAGAGCGTTTGTGGACCAAGAGGATGCAGATAAGGAAGACATGATCAATCTAAAGGATGAGCATGAGGTGGTAAACCTAGAAGATAAAGCTGAAGGAAAGTTGGTCAACCTAAATTACAAAGGTAAGGATGATGTCATACCAAATAATAAATCCAGAGAAGAAAAACATTGCTTGTGATGAAATAATGGACTCAAAGAACGAGACTTATTGAGGTGGTGGACTTAGCATGTGAATAGAAAGGTTAAGACTTTAGAGATCTTCCAGACAAATGCAAAAGGGACACGAGCAGAAGATGCAGATTATTGTGACTGAGGACATGGAGTCTTCAAGACAAATCAGAACATTGTAATGGTGAATTTATCAGCTTCTGCCGAGTCTCCAGAGCGTCTAATTTTACCTGATGTCCCATTTCCATGTAACAAGGGTTTAATTATGAAACCATTCTGAAGAGAACTGAAGGAAACAATAAGTCAAATTGCGACTAATAATAGGACAAGCGGAAGATAAGCGATGGCCTCCGGGGAATACAGCTTGGTGGGTCACTGAATTTAACATTAATTGGATGCTTGGCTGACATGTTCTGCATCACAGCGATGAGAGCCAAAATGCACCAACTGACTGAAAGATGGGGCGTGTGGGGTGAATACTGGATTCCTGGGACAGAGGGGTTAAAGGGGTTCTGACGTATATGGAAAAGACAATGTTGAGCAATTAGACTAAATGGGCTAAACATGAATCCAAGAAGGACATCCAATGTTTGATTGCTGTCCGCGTCAACTAGTTGTTTAGAAATGAATGGATACAATTCAAATGGTTCCCATGGGTGACAATAGTATTGTCCTCTGCACCCCACTAACTATACAGTTGATTTTAATGCCCCTCGCTCCCACCTGACAAGTGACTTGCACAATGTAAACAGCCTCCGATTCACTTCCACTGGAATCCTCCGGGCGAGAGTCGGATAGAGAAAGCTGAAAGACAAGGTGGGCAATCATTGCACGGTGGTCTTAGTATATAAGGCAGCTTTGGGCCAGAGCTTTCACTTACAGTCAGAATTAAGATCTTACCTGGATAGGGCCGTAGTTGACATTTTCATAGTGGTAGTGAGCGCAGTCCGCCAGCTTTACAAAGGGGCCACGTGTTACCCTAAATATAAATCATAAAATTACTGAACCGAGAGGATCCCGACAATTTCCTGAAAATTATAAGAATTCTGCACAGTGCTTATATAATACAGAGCAGCTCATGAGGAAAATAGGGAATACAGATTAGTCACAAGATCTGGGTGCCCACACCATCCCTCAATTTACCTTTTGTTAGGTCTCCCTTTGACGCTGGTAGGTGCAGCAGAAGAAATGAGTCGTCCGGAGCCCTCAGTGCCTGAATCCAGTGTGTCCGAGCCCCGAGCCTGCAGCACACAGCAGATTTATAGATTGATGTGCAAAGCAAATGGCCTCAGAACATTCAAAATTTATGTCAGTAACATCCTAAACCACTTTATACCAGCAGCAACCAGCGGCCACGTCACAGCGAATCACATCCCGCCTGACTGACAGCCCGAGAAGAGTAGTACACTTAGTGCACACTAAACGAGGGGAAATCATAGCCCCCAAACTGCCCTAGATTCCAGAAACACCCAAAATGTGCAGAGGGCAGTATTATAATAGTTATATTCTTTTATATAGGGGAAGTATTAAAGTAGTTATATTCTTGTACACAGGGGCAGTAATATAGTAGTTAAATTCTTATACATAGGAGCAGTACTATAGTAGTTATATTCTTGTACATAGGGGACAGTATTACAGTAGTTATATTCTTGCACATAGGGGCAGTATTATAGTAGTTATATTCTTGTACATAGGTGGCAGTATTACAGTAGTTATATTCTTGTACACAGGGGCAGTAATATAGTAGTTATATTCTTGCATACAGGAGCAGTATTATAGTAGTTATATTCTTGTACATAGGGGGCAGTATTACAGTAGTTATATTCTTGCACATAGGGGCAGTATTATAGTAGTTATATTCTTGTACATAGGTGGCAGTATTACAGTAGTTATATTCTTGCACACGGGCAGTAATATAGTAGTTATATTCTTGCATACAGGAGCAGTATTATAGTAGTTATATTCTTGTACATAGGGGGCAGTATTATAGTAATTACATTCTTGTACATAGGGACAGTATTATAGTAGTTTTATTCTTGTACATAAGGGCAGTAATATAGTAGTTATATTCTTGTACATAAGTGGCAGTATTATAGTATATTCTTGTACATAGGAGCAGTATTATAGTAGTTATATTCTTGTACATAGGGGCAGTATTATAGCAGTTATATTCTTGTATACAGGAGCAGTATTATAGTAGTTATATTCTTATACATAGGGGTAGTATTATAGTAGTTATATTCTTGTATACAGGAGCAGTATTATAGTAGTTATATTCCTGTACATAGGTGGCAGTATTACAGTAGTTATATTCTTGCACACGGGCAGTAATATAGTAGTTATATTCTTGCATACAGGAGCAGTATTATAGTAGTTATATTCTTGTACATGGGGGCAGTATTATAGCAGTTATATTCTTGTATACAGGAGCAGTATTATAGTAGTTATATTCTTATACATAGGGGTAGTATTATAGTAGTTATATTCTTGTATACAGGAGCAGTATTATAGTAGTTATATTCTTGTACATAGGTGGCAGTATTACAGTAGTTATATTCTTGCACACGGGCAGTAATATAGTAGTTATATTCTTGCATACAGGAGCAGTATTATAGTAGTTATATTCTTGTACATAGGGGGCAGTATTATAGTAATTACATTCTTGTACATAGGGACAGTATTATAGTAGTTTTATTCTTGTACATAAGGGCAGTAATATAGTAGTTATATTCTTGTACATAAGTGGCAGTATTATAGTATATTCTTGTACATAGGAGCAGTATTATAGTAGTTATATTCTTGTACATAGGGGCAGTATTATAGCAGTTATATTCTTGTATACAGGAGCAGTATTATAGTAGTTATATTCTTATACATAGGGGTAGTATTATAGTAGTTATATTCTTGTATACAGGAGCAGTATTATAGTAGTTATATTCCTGTACATAGGAGCTGTATTATAGTAGTTATATTCTTGTACATAGGGGCAGTATTATAGTAGTTATATTCTTGTATAGAGGGGGCAGTATTATAGTAATTACATTCTTGTACATAGGGACAGTATTATAGTAGTTTTATTCTTGTACATAAGGGCAGTAATATAGTAGTTATATTCTTGTACATAAGTGGCAGTATTATAGTATATTCTTGTACATAGGAGCAGTATTATAGTAGTTATATTCTTGTACATAGGGGCAGTATTATAGTAGTTATATTCTTGTATACAGGAGCAGTATTATAGTAGTTATATTCTTATACATAGGGGTAGTATTAGTTATATTCTTGTATACAGGAGCAGTATTATAGTAGTTATATTCCTGTACATAGGAGCTGTATTATAGTAGTTATATTCTTGTACATAGGGGCAGTATTATAGTAGTTATATTCTTGTATAGAGGGGGCAGTATTATAGTAGATATATTCTTGTACATAGGGGCAGTATTATAGTAGTTATATTCTTGTACATAGCGGGTAGTATTATAGTAGTTATATTCTTATACATAGGGGCAGTATTTTAGCAGTTATATTCTTGTACATAGGGGCAGTATTATAGTAGTTATATTCTTGTACATAGGAGCAGTATTATAGTAGTTATATTCTTGTATACAGGAGCAGTAACGTGTGTTGCTACTATTCTGTTCCTGTCGTGACTTTGGATTATTATAATGTTATGGTACGCGGCATTGCTACTTAAGTCGCATTCTTTGTTGCTGTCTCTTTTAGAACACACTTAAAACAAAAAACTATTTTTACCCTTTCCGTGTGTTTCTATAGAAACTGAAGACATCGCCGATTTACGGATCAAATCCCTCTTGTGAACAAACTATGAGCCATTATCCTGAAACTATACAGCCATGGTAAAAGCTGCCAGCGAACCGCCTCAAGGACACAAAGATGGAGTGCGGCGACTGCTTGTGGATTTAATATGAAATTACAGAGACGATGGCTGCAACATGAGCATAACCCGCTATATACAGGTTGACCAAAGCGCACATAGTAACCAATCACGTTACTCCTTTCATTGCCCAGAGAGACTTTCAAAGATAAGTTGCAATCTGATTGGTTGCTGTGACTATAGAAACCAATGAAATCACTGCTTTCAATATTAAAACTGCCTCTCAAGCAGGAAAGCTACAATCTGATTGGTGTTCATGGTTTTCTCCTCTATTTCTTTTACTTGTATAAGTTTTGATTAATTATGATCAGCCTCCCGCATTCAGTGTCACAGTATAATAACAGGAAAAATAGGCAGCCTCGTCTCTCTGAGAGAAGCTTCCATAGTGGTGCTGTCCAGAGCAGCCAATCAGAGTTCAGTTTTCATTTTATAAACTGTTCTGATGAGATGAAACAACAGCTCTGATTGGTTGCGCAGAAAAAGAAATGTGTTAAATGGTTGCTATAGGCAACGGGGGCCATATTTATTTCTCCCACACGGCGATATTGTATAATATATTGATACTTTACTTTTGGGCCTCCCTTAGCAGTAATTTACCTCAGGGGCCATTACATTGCAGTCATCTTATATTTTCATTGATATCTGAGAAATGTGACCATTGAAAAAGTCTTTAAATCCCGTATTAACCCCTTTAACCCCTAAGGGTGGTTTGCACGTTCATGACCGGGCCAATTTTTACAATTCTGACCACTGTCCCTTTATGAGGTAATAACTCTGAAACGCTTCCATGGATCCTGGTGATTCTGATATTGTTTTCTCGTGACATAATGTACTTCATGTCAGTGGTAAAATTTCATTCATATAACTTGCTTTTATTTGTGAAAAAAATGGAAATTTGGCGAAAATTTTGAAAATTTCGCAGTTTTCCAACTTTGAATTTTTATGCCCTTAAATCACAGAGATACGGCACACAAAAAACTTGATAAGTAACATTTCCCACATGTTTACTTTACAACAGCACAATTTTGGAACCAAAATTTTTTTTTGTTAGGAAGTTATAAGGGTTAAAAGTTGACCAGCGATTTCTCATTTCTGCAACACCATTTTTTTTAGGGACCACATCACATTTGAAACTACTTTGAGGGGTCTATATGATAGAAAATACCCAAAATTGACACCATTCTAAAAACTGCACCCCTCAAGGTGCTCAAAACCACATTCAAGAAGTTCATTAACCCTTCAGGTGCGTCACAGGAATTTTTTGAATATTTAAAAAAAAAAATGAACATTTAACTTTTTTTTCACAAAAAAAATATTTCAGGTTCAATTTTTTTTATTTTACCAAGGGTAAAAGGAGAAATTGGACTGGAAAAGTTATTGTGCAATTTGTCCTGAGTACGCTGATACCTGATATGTGGGGGGGGGGAACCACTGTTTCGGCGCATGGCAGAGCTCAGAAGGGAAGGAGCGCCGTTTGACTTTTTCAATGCAAAATTGGCTGGAATTCAGATCGGACGCCATGTCACGTTTGGAGAGCCCTTGATGTACCTAAACAGCGGAAACCCCCCCACAAGTGACCCCATTTTGGAAACTAGACCCCCCCAAGGAACTTATCTAGATGTTTGGTGAGAACTTTGAACCCCCAAGGGCTTCACAGAAGTTTATAACGTACAGCCGTACAATTATAAAATCATATATTTTCCACAAAAATGATCTTTTCACCCTCAATTCTTACTTTCCCAAGGGTAACAGGACCCTAAAAGTTATTGTGCAATTTGTCCTGAGTACGCTGATACCCCACATGTGGGGGTAAACCACTATTTGGGCACATGGCAGAGCTTGGAAGGGAAGCAGCGCCATTTGACTTTTTTGGCTGGAATTGAGATCGGACACCATGTCGCGTTTGGAAAGCCCCTGATGTACCTAAACAGTGGAATCCCCCCACAAGTGACCCCATTTTGGAAACTAGACCCCCTAAGGAACTTATCTAGATGTGTGGTGAGCACTTTGAACTCCCCCAGTGCTTCACAGAAGTTTATAACGCCCGGGCGTGAAAATAAAAAAATCGCATTTTTTCCAACAAACATGATCATTTAGTCCCCATTTTTTTTATTTTCCTAAGGGCAACAGGAGAAATAGGACCCCAAAAGTTGTTTTGCAATTTGTCCTGAGTAGGCTGATACCCCATATGTGGGGGTAAAACACTGTTGGGCGCATGGCAGAGCTTGGAAGGGAAGGAGCGCCATTTGACTTTTTCAACGCAGAATTGGCTGGAATTGAGATCAGACACCATGTTGCATTTGGAGAGCACCTGATGTGCCCAAACAGTGGAAAACCCCCAATTCTAACTCCAACCCTAACCCCAACACACCCCTAACCCTAGCCCTAATGGGAAAATGGAAATAAATACATTTTTTTAATTTTATTAGTTTTCCCTAACTAAGGGGGTGATAACGGGGGGTTTGAATAACTATTTATGGCGGTTTTTATATTTGGCAGCTGTCACACGCTAAAAGACGCTTTTTATTGTAAAAAATAGTTTTTGCATCACCACATATTGAGAGCTATAATTTTTCCATATTTTGACCCACTGAGGTTTTATTTTTTGCGGGACGAGTTGACGTTTTTATTGGTATCATGTTCGGGCACGTGACATTTTTTGATCGCTTTTTATTCCGATTTTTGGGACGCAGAATGAACAAAAACCAGCGTTTCATGAATTTCTTTTGGGGGGTGCGTTTACACCGTTCCGCGTGCGGTAAAATTGATAAAGCGGTTTTATTCTTCGGGTCAGTACGGTTACAGCGATACCTCATTTATGTCATTTTTTTATGTTTTGGCGCTTTTATGGAATAAAAACAATTTTATATAAAAAATAATTATTTTTGCATCGCTTTATTCTGTGAGCTGTAACTTTTTTAATTTTTCTCTGATGACGCTGTGTGGCAGCTCGTTTTTTGCGGGACAAGATGACGTTTTCAGCGGTACCATGGATATTTAATGGCGTCTTTTTGATCGCGCGTTATTGCACTTTTTGTTCGGCGGTATGATAATAAATCATTATTTTTTGCTTCGTTTTTTATTTTTATTTTTTAAGGGGTTCGCTAAAGGGGTTAACTAATGGGACAGTTTTATAGGGCAGGTCGTTACGGACACGGCGATACCAAATATGTGTACTTTTATTGGTTTTTTGATTGGTTAAATGAATTTATTAGGGAATATTTTTTTTTTTAATTTATTTAGCGATTTTTTTAAAATTATTTTTACACTTTTTTAACTTTATTAGGTTATCCCAGGGGGGACATCACAGTCCTGTGACAGATCGCTGATCTGTCACATCACAAATCACTGTGACAGATCAGCAACCTGTCACAGGCAATGTGCAGGTTTCCTCCTTGCCTGCGCTTTGCAGGCACTGAGGAAGCCAGCTCCCTGCAGGCCCCCCAAGGTCCCCGTCGCCATCTTGGATCCGGGGACCTGCAGGGAAAGAGCCCCCCGCAGCAGCACTGCACATTGCGCTGCTGTGGGGGGGGGGCTCATGGAAGCAAGGAGGGAGCCCCCTCCCTGCCGATGCTTCCCTTTAACCCCCGGTACACCGCGATCGTGTTTGATCGCAGTGTGCAAGGGGTTAACGTGTCGGGGGCGGTCCGTGACCGCCCCTGACACATAGTGCCGGGTGTCAGCTGTGATAATCAGCTGACACCCGGCCGCGATTAGCGGCGCTCACTACGTGGGCGCCGCTGATCGCGCTAGACATACTATCCCGTCCATGGGCATAGGGGGCCGGGTCCCATGGACGGGATAGTACGTCTGATGTCAGAAAGGGGTTAATCTCTAGGATTTGTTATGTTCAGGTCCAATCTAGGCCTTCTATAGCAACCAAACAGCGGTGGCAGCCATTTTGTCAGTGTCACTGGTCCTACAAGCGCTATATACAGTGGGGAAAAAAGTATTTAGTCAGCTACCAATTGTGCAAGCTCTCCCACGTAAAAAGATGAGAGAGGCCTGTAATTGACATCATAGGTAGACCACAACTATGAGAGTCCAAATGAGAAAACAAATCCAGAAAATCACCTTGTCTGATTTGGCAAGATTTATTTTGCAAATTATGGTGGAAAATAAGTATTTGGTCACCTAAAACCATGCAAGATTTCTGGCTCTCACAAACCTGTAACTTCTTCTTTAAGAGGCTCCTCTGTCCTCCACTCATTTCCTGTAGTAATGGCACCTGTTTGAACTTGTTATCAGTATAAAAGACACCTGTCGACAACCTCAAATAGTCACACTCCAAACTCCACTATGGTGAAGACCAAAGAGCTGTCGAAGAACACCAGAAACAAAATTGTAGCCCTGCACCAGGCTGGGGAGACAGAATCTGCAATAGGCAAGCAGCTTGGTGTGATGAAATCAACTGTGGGAGCAATAATAAGAAAATAAAAGACACACAAGACCATTGATAATCTCCCTCGATCTGGGGCTCCACGCAAGATCTCTCCCCGTGGGGTCAAAATGATCACAAGAACAGTGAGCAAAAATCCCAGAACCACATGGGGGACCTAGTGAATGACCTGCATAGAGCTGGGACCACCGTAACAAAGGCTAACATCAGTAAGACACTACGCCACCAGGGACTCAGATCCTGCAGTGCCAGACGTGTCCCCCTGCTTAAGCCAGTACATGTCCGGGCCCATCTGAAGTTTGCTAGAGAGCATTTGGATTATTCAGAAGATTACTGGGAGAATGTCATATGGTCTGATGAAACCAAAGTAGAACTGTTTGGTAGAAACAAAATTTGTCATGTTTGAAGGAGACAGAATGCTGAGTTGCATCCACAGAACACCATAACTACTGTGAAGCATGGGGGTGGGAACATCATGTTTTGGGACTGTTTCTCTGCAAAGGGACCAGTATGACTGATCGGTGTACATGAAAGAATGAATAGGGCCATGTATCGTGAGATTTTAAGTGCAAACCTCCTTCCATCAGCAAAGACATTGAAGATGAAACGTGGATGGGTCTTTTCAGCATAATGATCCCAAGTACACTGCCAGGACAATGAAGGAGTGGCTTCGTAAGAAGCATATGAAGGTCCTGAAGTGGCCTAGCCAGTCTCCAGATCTCAATCCCATAGGAAACCTTCGGAGGGATTTGAAAGATTTGAAAGTCCGTGTTGCCCAGCGACAGTCCCAAAACATCACTGCTCTAGAGGAGATCTGCATGGAGGAATGGGCCAACATACCACCAACAGTGTGTGCCAACCTTGTGAAGACTTACAGAAAACACTTGACCTCTGTCATTGCCAACAAAGGATATATAACAAAATATTGAGATGAACTTTTGTTAATGACCAAATACTTATTTTCCACTATAATTTGCAAAATAAATCTTGCCAAATCAGACAAGGTGATTTTCTGGATTTGTTTTCTCATTTTGACTCTCATAGTTGTGATCTACCTATGATGTCAGTTACAGGCATCTTTAAGTGGGAGAACTTGCACAATTGGTGGCTGACTAAATACTTTTTTCCCCCACTGTATCTGCCGTCACAGAAGGTGTTTTAGGTCGGACCCTGAGTCAATTTTCTACATTATCCCTTACGTTTCACAGATGGTGCTCACTCGACTTCTAAAATCCTTATATAAGGCCTGGTTGCAACGTTTTCGGTTGCTATGGTAACCAGATGATCGAGAACGCGACACGCAAACGCTGCATCGTGGTGATTGCCAGCAGACTGGGATTTTTCTTTTGTAACATGTCAAATCCACTACTCAGTTAGCACATTTAGATATTCTCACTCCGCTAAACTTCACATCGGCCCCGGGACGTAGATCGCAGCGTTTACGTAACCTCATTTTTTTCCAGCTATTTAAAGACTGTAGTGCGTCGGACGAGAAGACTGATTTATTTATATCAAAGAAATGTGGCGCGCTTCATACATAATGAAAGAGCAATTAAGAGACGAGACGGGACTGAAGTTCTGTGCATTTCCCTGCTCTTACCCATCCAGGCCTGGACGCCACATTGCTCTGCTGGTGTCCTGAGTGCAATCTGCATGGATAGATAAAGGTCAGGGGACAAGACATCAGCTTGATCCTCAGACCATTCCTGACCAGCCATCATCCTGCTGACACAGACACACACTGCCATGAGGAAATCTGCTGCCACGGAAAAGGGTCATGGCTATACTTCTGTGGTTGGTATCCCTGCATAATGGGAATTCTCCACAAGACATGCAGCATTCAGGATCATCCAGCAAGACGTTTACTGGGAACGCACCACAAGACGCACCGTCTACCAGGAACTGGAATGTTTGATATGCCAGTATTCCATTAACACCCCCCGCAAGACCTGCTGTATACTGGGAACACCCCCACGAGACCTGCTGTATACTGGGAACACCCCTACAAGATCCACCATCTACCAGGAACTAGAATGCTCGACCTGCTGGTATACCAGGAACAATCCCCATAAGACCCGCCTTATACTGGGAACACCCCCACGAGACCTACCGTATACTGGGAACAACCTCACGAGACCTACCGTATACTGGGAACACCCCCACGAGACCTGCCGTATACTGGGAACACCCCCACAAGACCCACCATCTACCAGGAGCTAGAACTAGAATGCTCGACCTGCCGGTATACCAGGAACATCCCCACAAGACCTGCCGTATACTGGGAATACCCCCACGAGACCTGCCGTATACTGGGAACACCCCCACGAAACCCATTGTCTACCAGGAACTAGAATGCTCGACATGCCAGAATACCAGGAACACCCTAAAAGACCCGCCGTAAACCAGGAACACACCTACAAGACTCTACGTATACCGGGAACACCACTACATAACCCACCATGTACTGGGAACCGAACTTATACTGGGAACACCTCACAAGACCAACTGTATACTAGTAACACCCCAACAGACCTGCCGCATACTAGGAACACCCCACAAGACCTGCCGTATACAGGGAAAACCCCACAAGACAGGCCATATACAGGGAATACCCCACAAGACAGGCCGTATACTGGGAACACCTAAGACCTGCCGTATACTAGGAACACCCCACCAGACCTGCCATATACAGGGAACACCCCCCCAGACATTCAGTGTACCGGGAGCGCCACACGAGACCCACAGTCTACCAGGAGCTTGAATGCTCAACTTGCTGGTATACCGGGAACAACCCTACAAGACCCGCTGTATACTGGGAACACCCCATTGTTTGGCAGGTGCTCTGTTCAGTCTTCTTACACTTGCTCATTTTTCCCGCATGCACCCCATGAACTTCTGGTGGACCTTTACCCCAAACCCTTGATTGGTGACATTTTCAAGAGATCATGTTATTGAAATGATTAGAGCTTAAACCATTTTCCGCTCATCGATCTGTTAATATAAAGACAGCAACCCATGGAACGTTAAAATGTATTAGTTTTATTAGAAATCTAATGTTGCACATTATTTTTAATCCAATGTCAGTCAGTTATATACAACTAGATTTTTAGTGATGTGATCTGTTCGCCTCTATTCATCCATAAAGCTAAATACAGACTATTGCCATGTAACTCAATCTATGGGTGCACCAACCAGAACGCCACCCGTGCCAGATGTAAGGACGCCAGGAGGATTTCACCTTACAGAGCAACCTGCTGTTTGCAGACACTGATCCAGCAGGGGCATCCAAGAAATACTAAAAGCTGTAAGAGCATTCTGGGACTTGTGTTATCTATAATCTGATGTCTGTAGTCTGATGGAGTGCTAACAAGAAAGCTGTAGCAAAGTGAATGCAGCTCTGGAAGTAACTGAGGTGTGATGATTGAATTAACTGCAAATACAGTTGTGCTCAAAAGTTTACATACCCCAGCAGAATTTTTGATTTCTTGGCCTTTTTTCAGAGAATATGAATGATAACACCAAAACTTTTTCTGCACTCATGGTTAGTGGTTGGGTGAAGCCATTTATTGTTCAAACTACTGTGTTTTCTCTTTTTAAATCATAATGACAACCCAAAACATCCAAATGACCCTGATGAAAAGTTTACATACCCTATTTCTTAATACCATGTATTGTCCCCTCTGACATCCATGACAGCTTGAAGTCTTTTGTGGTAGTTGTGGATAAGGTTCTTTATTTTCTCAGATGGTAAAGCTGCCCACTCTACTTTGCAAAAAGCCTCCAGTTCCTGTAAATTCCTGGGCTGTCTAGTATGAACTGTGTGCTTGAGATCTCCCCAGAGTGGCTCAATGATATTGAGGTCAGGAGACAGAGATGGCCACTCCAGAACCTTCACTTTGTTCTGCTGTAGCCATTGACAGGTTGACTTGGCCTTGTGTTTTGGATCGTTGTCATTTTGGAACTTTAAGTACGCCCCATGGGCAGCCCGGATTGATGATTGCAAATTTGCCTCCAATATTTGCTGATTACGTGCTGCATTCATCTTTCCTTCAACTTTGACAAAGTTTCCTGTGCCTTTGTAGCTCACACATCCCCAAAACATCAGCAATCCACCTCTGTGCTTTACAGTAGGAATGGTGTTCCTTTCATCATAGGCCTTGTTGACCTCTCTCAAAATGTAACGTTTATGGATGTGGCTAAAAAGTTCAGTTTTGGTCTCATCACTCCAAATTATCATGTTCCAGAAGTTTTGAGACTTGTCTCTGTGCTGTTTTGCGTATTGTATTCAAGATACTTTGTGGCATTTGCACAGTAATGGCTTTCTTCTGGCGACGCCACCGTGCAGCCCATTTTTCTTCAAGTGACTTCTTATTGTGCATCTTGAAAGTTTTCAGAGAGTCCAGTATTTCATCTGATGTTATTTGTCCCAAACAATTTTCCTGGCAGTTGTGTACGAAATTTTTATTGGTCAACCTGACTGCGGTTTTGTTTTTTACAGAGTCCCTGATTTTCCATTTGTTAATCACAGTTTGAACGCTGCAGACTGGCATTATCAATTCCTTGGACATCTTTTTGTATCCCTTTCCTGTAGTTCAACTACCTTTTCCCGTAGATCCATTTACAATTCTTTTGCTTTCCCCATGACTCACAATCCAGAACCGTCAGTGGCTGGATGAAAGATGCAAGAGTCTGTCTGGATCCCAGAAACTCACTCAGCATTTATGCACACACATTGATCACAAGCAAATAGGTCACAAGTGAGGATGCTATCTTTAGTAGCCATTCAAATCCATTTGTGTCAAAATCTGAGCATGTTATCAAGGCCAAAATGACCAGGGTATGTGAACTTTTGATCAGGGTCATTTGGATGTTTTGGGTTGTCATTAGGATTTAAAAAGAGAAAACACAGTAGTTTGACAATAAATGGCTTCATCCAACCGCTAACCATGAGTAGAGAAAAACTTTTGGTGTTATCATTCATATTCTCTGAAAAAAAGGCCGTGAAAGCAAAAATTCTGCTGTGGTAAGAAAACTTTTGAGCACAACTGTATGAAACTGCAGCTTTAGATGTTGTCACGGCGTCCTTCTCCGGTATCACACAATCAACAGAGCGAGGGAAGTGTGAACAATCCCAAGACCTTTATTATAGGCAAAATTAGAAGGTCCATAAACAATCCACCACACTGAGGATACAATAGTCCAGAACACGAATGAAGTTCAGTAACAGGATAAAAGGTCCAGGGAGAGGAGAGTCCAATAACCAGCAGCCAGAGGATAGAAAGTCAATACACTTCCCTTTCTCTCTGACTTGCTGTGTGATGAGATGAGGTGTGGTCTCTCTGTCTCAGGGTCTTTTATACCAGAGAAAGGTAAGCTATTTTTAGAATTACCCAGTGTCCTTCAGTACACCCTCACATTCTGTTCCCTCTTTAGAAGTCAACAAACTAGTTTCAAAATACAATGCACAATTAGCATATCAGTACACATCAATAGACATAAACACACACTATGGACAGTCAGGCTGCAGACAGTAAGTGAGCTAATTCAATTATCAGCCTTTTGGAAGGTAATTGAGACCCTAGACAATATGGGGAATACACGAAATGATACAGGGCAACAAGAAAACATTATGAAATTCAGTGAAATAGAAATATACACAAAATGATATCCACATAGAATATCACACCATCACAACCTCTCCCCCCTCATCATAGGTGAGCAAGCCATGAAGTCTACACAGACCTCTGGCCTGCTCACTTTAGTCCACATTGCTCAATCGTTTATAGTTCCTTGTACAGTGGCAGGGGTAGGTCGGCCTGGGGAGCCTATGGTTCTTCTTGTCGAGACAGTTCATCAGCGTTCTGATGTTGGCTTCCCCGCTTGTTTAGGATGGAGAAGCTGTAGGGTTGTAAGGACAAGCTCCACTGCAGCAATCTTTCATTGTCCCCTGATACGCGGTTCAGCATCTGAGGGGGTTGTGCTCTGTAACAATTGTAAAGTCTCTGCTATACAAGTATGGCTGAAATTTTTTTAGCGCCCATACAATGTCAAGGCACTCCTTTTCAATAGTGGCATATGCAGCTTCCCGATCCAGTAGTTTCCGACTGGCAAAAGCAACAGGATGTTCTTCTCCGGCGGCGTTCACTTGGCTAAGTACTGCCCCAATCCCAAAGGTGGATGCATCTGTCTCCACAAGGAACCTGCGCTTATAATCAGGGGCAGCCAAGACAGGAGCAGTGATGAGGGCGGTCGTTAACGCTGAAAAGGCATCCTCGCATGCAGTCGTCTACGTCATATTTCTAGGCATGTTCTTGCGGGTCAGGACGGTTAGGGGCTTGGCCAAGGTGCTGAAGTTAGAAACAAATTTGCGATAGTAACCAGCAGTTCCCAAAAATGCAAGTACCTGCATTTTAGTCTGGGGTCTACACCAGTTGCTAATGGCGTCCACCTTGGCAGGCTCAGGCCTTAGGGTCCCACCCTCTACTCTATGCCCGAGGTACTGCACCTCAGCCATCCCTATTTGGCACTTATCAGGGCGAATGGTCAGTCCTGCAGTAAGGATACAGTCTAGCACTATGCCCAAGTGTTTAAGATGTTCCTCCCAGGTGGTGCTAAAAATGGCAATGTCATCTAAGTAAGCACAGGCAAAGTCCTGACATTGTTGTAAAGGTCGATCTACCAGTCTCTGGAAAGTAGCGGGGGCAGTTTTCATCCCAAAGGGCATTCCCAGGAACTCAAAAGGCCCGAATGGAGTAATGAAGGCCGAGTGCTCCCGAGCGTCCTCCGTTAGGGGTATCTGCAAAATTATCGTCCTTTTGAATATCCGATAAATGAGAGCCCAAGGGCACTTGTTCCAGTGATCCTCCCACTTGGGCAACCTGTAGAAGATCGGGGAGATACTTGTCGGCGGCGGTATCACTAGGGGGGGTGGTAGACAGCTAAAACAGGCAGAGACTGGTCGTGGTAGTCTTTCGGCATGTTAATGTGGACGGTTTTCTGTCGTCGACCACTAGACTCCAGGGCAATAACGTAGTTAGTGTCATTAATTTTCTTGACAACCTGATAAGGGCCTTCCCACACTTCTTGAAGCTTGTTGGCAGGGGAAGCAGTAATCACGACCACTTGTTGTCCTTCCATAAATTCCCTGGTCCTGGCATTACGGTCATACCAGGTTTTTTGTCTGGACTGGGCCATTTGCTGATGTTCTTTAGCCAAGGAAGCTAGCTGGGCGAGAAGGTCTCTGAACTCTAGAACATAGGGAATGATGGCCATTCCGGTGTCTGAGGTATCTATCTCCAAATGTTCTTTCAGAAGAGTGAGAGGCCCACGGACCTTCCGGCTAAACAGTAGTTCGAAGGGAGAGAACCCTGTGGACTCTTGGGGAACCTCCCGATTGGCGAAGAGGAGATGTGGCAGATACTTTTCCCAGTCTTTTTCAACGTCAACAAAAGCCCTCAGCATATTTTTTAGGGTTCCATTAAAGCGTTCACATAGTCCGTTGGTCTGCGGGTGGTATGGGGTGGTGCGAATGACTCGAACACCACAAGTATGCCATAGGGACTGGACCAGATCTGACATGAACTGAGTGCCTTGATCCGATAATATTTCACTAGGAAACCCTACCCGGGTAAAGATGGTAACAAGGGCCTCGGCTACCTTTACTGCTGTAATACTGAACAGGGCCACAGCTTCAGGATACCTAGTGGGATAGTCCACCACTGTCAGGATATATTTTTTCCCCGACCGGCTGGGGTGGGCCAGAGGACCTTTAATGTCGACAGCTACATGTTGAAATGGTTCTTCAATTATGGGAAGGGATTGCAGGGGTACCTTATGTCGAGCTTCTGGACGCCGCATTCGCTCGCACATATCGCAGGCAATAGTGGGCTTTCGACTGTGAGATGCCAGGCCAGTAAAAACTTTGGGTGAGTCTCTTTTCAGTCCTTTTCCTCCCTTGATGCCCAGCCAAGGGGATGTCATGGGCCAGTTAGAGAAGCTGTGCCCTGTACTTCTGAGGGACAATGAGTTGCCTGGTCATTGCGTCAGGGTTGCCCTTGTCACTGACCTTTGTTACACGATAATACAGTCCGTTTTCTCGAGTGAAGCCATCCCCATTATCTCCCATGTGCCCAGTTTCTGCCTTTCGCCTAAGGGCTGCTAAGCTAGTGTCACCCTCTATTTCTCTTCTAAACTCTTCTCTGTCCCAAGACTCTCCCAATGTAGTAGCAGCGAACGTATTGCTTACCAACTCTGATGCGGTTTGTGGTGGTTACTACCCAGTGAGGTCCGGATGACGTAGTGCTTGAAGGGCCTGTAGTCGGGTGACTGCTCCCACAAATTGACATTGTAACTCCCCAATGTCGTTCCCAAGGAGGATAGCTGCAGGAAGTCCTCCCATAACTCCAATCCAACACAGTTTTTCTCCAAAACCATAATCCAAATGCACAGAAGCTTGCTGTATACATTTGCGGGCACCCCACCGCCAAGACAATGGGAATTCCCGGACCCTGGTAAATTGTCTCGGGTCGAACCACACGGGGGTCAGCGATAGTCAGGAATACCCCCGTGTCTCTAAATCCTGACACTTTGTATCCATCAATTAAGACGTCCTGCAGGTGGCGTTGCCGTTGCTCTGGGTAGCTAAAGGACGAAGGCCGGAGTCCGTACACTCCAGGAGGGGTATCTATGGTGCCGTCGTCGGTGGTCCACTCTGGTGGGGGGGTGGTAGCTCTTCCTCAGGTGGGATGGAGTGCACCACATGCACTGGATGAGGTGGGGTTGCGTGGGGCTCCCTCTGAATCCTTGAGTGACAGCTAGACTGCAAATGTCCAGGTTGCCCACACCCATAACATCACATCTCTGTGATACCCCCAGGTCGTGGTCGGAACTGTTGGGGCCTAGGATTGTGAGGCGTGATTGTCATCGGCTTGCGACTAGGTGGAAGGGCAGGTATAATCGGAGGGGGACGGGGCGCGGGAGCAGGTTGTGGTTCATTGTCCAGAAGCCTCCTCCATTGTGGACGGATAGTAAGGGCTTCATCTGCCAGGACTGCAGCTCTATCCACGGTACATGGCGTGCACTCCCGGACCCATTCCCGTACCTCTGCGGGGCACTTGGCAAGAAATTGTTCTATAAGGAACGCCTGTATAACATCTTCCACAGTAAAGGCGTTTTCTGCTTCCAGCCATCTCTGACATGCCTGGGATATCTTATGTGCATAAATCCTAAACGATCCCCCCGTGGTGCATGGAAGGTCTTGGAACTTGGCCCTATATGAGTCTGGGGTGATAGCATGGTAATCCAGGATAGTCCGCTTTACAATGTTATAATCCCGATTCCGCTGTGCGTCAATGGTTCGGTAAGCCTCCGCCATGCTACCGTTCAGGAGTCCCACTAACAAACGCATCCAGCTAGAGTGGGGCACCTCCATCACAGCACACTGCTGGTCAAAGCCCTTGAAGAATCCCTCCACATCTCCGGAAGCCTCATCAAATGGCTTAAACTCTGTCCGGGTGATCCGTACAGGCTCCCGAATCGTTGAGTTTACACTCCACATTGCTCTTTCAAGCTCCATTGCTTCTTGTCTCCGCTGTGCCCGGCGGGCAGCCTCCTCCTTGTACTCCTGAGAGATGCCTAGGCCCAGAACCGCCATCTCTTCTTCGTACCACACCAACCACTGGCTTTTCTGGATGGGGATCCCTGTCTCCAGTGCTCGGCCTTCAGACATCTGGGAGATGGCCGGGCTAGCGCCCACCAGAAGGTCAATTAAGGCTTCTTTAGTCAGTCCCTGGTAGTTCAGGCCCAGGTCTCTGGCTCTCTCCTGTAAACTGGATACAGTCCAATTTCTGTACTCACTCTGTGGGTGGTTCTCCATTGGGTTACACTCTGTTGATCCCATCGCTGCCACCAGTTGTCACGGGGTCCTTCTCCGGTATCACACAATCAACAGAGCGAGGGAAGTGTGAACAATCCCAAGACCTTTATTATAGGCAAAATTGGAAGGTCCATAAACAATCCACCACACTGAGGATACAATAGTCCAGAACACGAATGAAGTTCAGTAACAGAATAAAAGGTCCAGGGAGATGAGAGTCCAATAACCAGCAGCCAAAGGATAAAACGTCCATACGCTTCACTTTCTCTCTGACTTGCTGTGTGATGAGATGGGATGTGGTCTCTCAGTCTCAGTGTCTTTTATACCCCAGAAAGTTAAGCTATTTTTAGAATTACCCAGTGTCCTTCAGTACACCCTCACATTCTGTTCCCTCTTTAGAAGTCAACAAACTAGTTTCATAATACAATGCACAATTAGCTTATCAGTACACATCAATATACAAAGATAAACACACTCTATTTACAATCAGGCTGTAGACAGTAAAAGCCCCGTTACACACAACGATGTCCCAGTGATCCCACCAACGATCCGATGTGGATGGGATCACTGGAACATCGTTAGACAGACTCACCAGCGATCAGGACCAGCGAGCAAGCTGGTATCTAGGGTAAATAGTGGGTAACTAAGAGCCGCGCGGCTCTTAGTTACCCACTGTTTACCTTAGATACCAGCGTGCAGTGTCGCTGATCGTTGCTCTCCTGCTGGCCAGCGGGAGACCAACGATCAAAAAATGGCCCAGGACGATCCTGCACAATCAGCGATACCCGTAGGGGGGACCGGTTGCTGATGTGGAGTAATAGATTGTAGTCTCCTGTCCTACAGTCACCTCCCCCAGTAAAGGCTGATAACAGGGAGTAATAGATTGTAGTCTCCTGTCCTACAGTCACCTCCCCCAGTAATGGCTGATAACAGGGAGTAATAGATTGTAGGTCTTTTTTATTATTATAAAATCCTTCACGACGTTACAAAATAGAACACAACAGAACAAACATAGAACAAAAACTCCAATCAGAAACAATATGACAAAATCAGACACAAACACAAAGAAATAAACAAGAAATGGAAACAATAAGGGAAATTCTCGACCTACAAAACGGGAAAAGAAAATTAAATTAAAGAAACAAGAAATTAAAAACTAAAAAAAAACAAAAAAGGAACAAAATTACAATAATTACACCAGCACCCCCTTAAAATAATAAATAAATAAAATCATGTAAAACCCCCGACCCAGCTCCATTCACACTATTATATACAACCCTGAACTACATTTACACCGTCCTATATACAATACTATATACACTATATACAATATAAACATATGACACCAGTCCGAATATTGTACAAGACACACCTAATACCCTCTGGTCCCACTGCCTTACCTCACAGCCTCCCCCTTACACCGCCACATTCACACTTACGACAAACCTGATTACAAACATAGTATAGAAAATTAACAATATTTATATATTTTTTCCTTTTATTTATTTTTTTTTTATTTTTTCCTTTTTTTGGGATTTTTTTTTTTTTTTTTAACACTATATATAAAACACACATCTACTCTATCTATCCCACCACCCCTGATCCAGCTCTGGCCACAAAGTTCAGGATTTCTCCGAGCTAGGATCAGGCCCCAAAGTTTTTCCCCAGGCGGGGCCTGGACCAGGCCAGATCAGTCTCTTATCACCGCTGTTGAAAACCCCCATCCCCCCACCCAACCTAACTAAGACCCTCTATTATACACAATATATACAATACATACATTACGCTATATACAATATATACATAAACCAACGTTACAGAACATAACCTACGTACTCACCACTTAAGGCTCAAGTTCGATGCTTGCAAACCTTCTATTCAGGAGACTGAAATTCAAAACAAAACTCTAGAGTGAAAAGGCATCAGCCCACCACCAGGATATAGGAGTACTAACGGACTAAGGCACCCCGAAGGAGAAACCCCTCCAGAGATGGGCCGCCCTCCGGGCACCCAGTCTCTCATACTCCAGAGAACGGACCTTCACCAGGGCACCTAGGATGCTGCTATAAACTTCGTCTACACGGAGGATTTTACTCTGCGTCGAAACTAAAACGCGTGCATTCCACGTGAAGTACCTGACCACTGCGCTGACTATAAATAAAGTGACTCTGTCCCTTCTCCCGAGGTCTCCGAACGCTCCATAGGCCCACTCGGCATAGGACAGAGTAGCCAGCCGCGGCCAACCAATGGAAGCTCCCACCCTGTTGTACACCTCTGTATTAAAGGGACAATGAAGCAGGAAGTGCTCCATGCTTTCCAGCATGTTAGCACAAGCCTCACGGGGGCAATTCCTGTCCTCGGAGCTCCTGTACTTCAGATTGTCCCTCACATACAACTTACCTTGGAAGCAGCGCCAAGTCAAGTCCCAGTACTTCTTGGGGATCCTATTAGAATTTAACAAACTCAACCCAACCTCTAGATCCCGACTTGGGCAGTCCTTGAGGACCAATGGACTCTGAAAATGCGAAAGCAAGACCCGCATGTCGAGGAGTTTCCTCGGGAGGGACCTCACCTCCCACATTCCCAGACCCCACCGGCGCATCATCTTCAGAACCGGGGTAACATAAGCCGGGAGATGCCCATGCGGTGTGCGAAGATCCTTCAATCTTCCCCCTGTCTCCCATTCCTGGAAGAAAGGCTGAAACCATCCCTTGCAGGAGAATACCCACGGAGGAGCCCTCTCTTTCCAGAGGTTTGCCACGTTGACCTTCAAAAAGGTGTTCACTAGGAACACCACGGGGTTCACCATATTCAACCCCCCTAGTCTCCTCGTGCGGTAAGTGACCTCCCGCTTGACTAGGTTCAGTCTATTCCCCCATAACATCTGAAAGAACAGACTGTAGACCCGAGTCCAGAGAGGCTCTGGCAAGACACAGACGCTGCCCAGGTAGATTAGTAAGGGGAGCAGGAAAGCTTTGCACAGGCCAACCCTTTCCCTCAGGGTCAAAGACCAACCCTTCCATTGGTCCACTTTTTGAGCGACACCTTTGATTCTGCCTTCCCAGTTTTTCGTGGGGTAATCACCCTGACCAAATTCGATGCCTAGGACTTTGGCGTGTTCTTGGGGTTCGGGGAGGGTGTCCGGAAGATCAAACCCGGGATCCCCGCCTCCCAGCCAGAGACTCTCACACTTGTCCTGGTTGACCTTGGACCCGGAAGCCTCCGAGTAGCTCTCCACTTCTGACATCACCACCATCGCCTCCTCTTGCGAAGAAACAAAAACGGTGACATCGTCCGCGTAGGCCACTACCCTCAGGATAGCCTCTGGCGCCACCCCGCCCATCCCCACCCCCGCCAACGGTCCACACTCGATCCTTCTGAGGAAGGGATCGATCGCAAACGCGTACAGCAATGGGCTAAGAGGACAGCCCTGCCGGACACCAGATCCTACCCCGAAAGGTTGTCCAATCCACCCATTTACCAGAGGGAAAGTCTCAGCCCCAGCGTATAAGGTCTTAAGCCAGTCCACAAACCCCCCAGGCAGACCGTACCTCAAAAGAGTGGACCAGAGGTACTCGTGGTCAACCCGGTCAAAAGCCTTTGCCTGATCCAGGGTCAGCAGGAACCCCTTCCAAAGGCCCGCCCTGCCTTGCTCCACGGCCTCTCGGACACCCAGAACAGCACTGAAAGTGCTACGGCCAGGAACGCAACAGTTCTGAGCCTCTGAAAGCAGCCGCGGCGCAAACTTCACCAGCCTGTTGAAAAGTATCTTAGCCAAAACCTTCCTGTCCACATTGAGAAGTGCTATGGGACGCCAATTCTCAATGCGTGACGGATCCTTACCCTTTGACAAAATGATCAAAGCTGACCTCCTTAATGATCTCGGCAGGGTGCCCGAGGAGAGACACTCATTAAACACCTGAGTCAAGAGGGGAACCAAGGAGTCCCTAAAGGTCCTAAAGAACTCGGATGTTAAGCCATCCGGACCTGGTGATTTTTTGGGCCTGAGCCCATCGATCGCCAGTCTCACTTCCTCTTCTTTGATCGCTTCTGCCAAAACGTCCAGCGAGAGGTCAGCCCCTGGCTCCGGAACAGCTTCAGCCAGGAAAGCCGACATCCTGTCACGATCCAGTTCCCTCCTTCCCAAGAGGTGTGAGTAGTATGAACTGACGACCTCCAAGATCCCTGATCTGGACCTCTTCAAGGATCCCGTACTGTCCATCAGCCCCGTCACTATCTTACTATTCACTGACATCTTGCAGCTTCTGTAAGGGTCGGGCGAGTAGTACTTCCCGTAGTCCCTCTCAAAAACCAAAGATGCGTGCCTATCGTACTGACACCTCTTCAGCAAGGACTTCACACCGGAGATCTCCTCGCGGCTACCTCCAGTCGAGACAAGATGCTCGAGTCTCCTCCTCAGGCTCTGATACAGGCGATCCCTGTTCAGGCTTCTGAGGTTCGAGAGTTGCCGGAAGAATTTCGCCACCCGATGTTTGAACATCTCCCACCACTCTGACTTAGTGTTACTTAGGCCCAGCAGTGGTACCTGGCTCTGAAGAAAATCCTCAAAAGACCGTCTTACAGCTTCTTCCTCAAGGAGTGATGAATTCAGCTTCCAATAACCTCTTCCCATCCTAGGAGTCTCTGTAACGTTCAGAGAAAACATAATCAAACAGTGGTCGGAGAACTCCACCTCCACAACCGACAACGGCGAGGAGACGGCTTCCTCCTTCAAATAAAACCTGTCTATCCTAGACCTGCACTGACTACCTCTAAAAAAGGTGAATCCCGTGCTGCCTGTGTTGTGCCGGATGTGGACATCCACTAGGCGTGCCTCACTTACTATCCTGTTTAGCGCGACGCAATCATAAGTCAGCCGGTCCCCAGAACCTCCTCTATCACAGGGTCTCGTGACGTTGTTGAAATCCCCTCCAAAGACCACCTGCCGACTTGAAAATAAGAAAGGTTTGATCTTCAAGAAGAGACATTTGCGGTCCCACTTGGATTGGGGACCGTAGATGTTAATGAGCCGAAGCTCCTGTCCCCCCATGGAGACATCTAGGATCAAGCATCTCCCCATTTCTAATTCAATTAATCGTCTGCATTCAACCGCTGCGGTCTTAAAAAGGACCGCCACACCGCTATACGGCTCGGCCGCAAGAGACCAGTAGGAGGGCCCATGCCTCCACTCCCTCCTTGCTTTATGCATGGTTGATAGGTCAGTCAACCTGGTCTCCTGCAAAAACAAAATGTCGGCATCAAGTTGGCCGAGAAAATGAAAGGCCGTGTACCTTGCCGCTTCTGACTTTATGCTGGCAACATTAATGGTTGCCAGCGTCAACGGTGTGGGTGCCGCCATCATGATTGATTGGATTAGATAGCCTTTTTCTTCCCACCCCCAACAGCTTCACCCTCTTCCTCAGACAATGATGAGCTTTTAGTGCGCTTAAGACACACAGACTCATCCATTCTCTCCTTACATACACTCTGGCCCTTGTCTGGTGGTCCCGAGGTAGTCCCCCCCCCCAGAGGGCCCTTTAATTGCTCCCTGAGAAGAAGACTCAGCGACCCCCTGAGCCCCAACATCCCTGTCCGCTACCTCCGGCTCCGGGCCCCTGCCCTCCCCCTCTGCAGGGGAGTCCTGGAGGGCCCCGAACCGGTTGGAGAGATCCACCAGAGGGGGGGCGGCTGGACCTTCCAATGGCACCTGGATCAGGGCCAGAGAATCAGAGGGGTCGCACTCCAGAGCGGAGGCTCGAGACCCGGACCCACTCCTACCCTTGGTTGTTTTCCGGTTACCCTTTTTCCTTTGTTGTGACCATTCCCCCTCTCCCTCATCCAGACTGTCACCGGATGAGGGTTCCTGGGAGGACATGGCGTCTGCCTGCTCCTCCCTTTCAAGTCTCCTGACTTCCTCACTCAATTCGCTGTCTTTAGGATCCTCAGCTGCAAGTGAAGTACCTGGGTCAGGGTTTAGGGTCATTACTCCCTGCCCCCTGTTCCCATGGCGTTGCTCCTGCCGCCTGATGTTGGATGGCGGCAGCTTGCTCCTCACCGGTTCCCTGCCTCCTCCGCCCCTACTGGTCCCTTCACCGGCAAGATTAGTCCCGGCTTTCGCCTGTCCCGCACTCGCCGCTTTCAGGACTGCATTGGCAAAGGAACGCGGACAGCGACTGAATGGATGACCGAGGTCACCACACAAGTTACACCTAATCCTGCCACAGGTAGCAGCGAGATGGCCAAGGTCCCCACACAGTGCGCATTTCTGGGTGGTACACTGCGCACTGAAGTGTGTGGGGCTGCCGCACCTGTGACAGACCTTAGGCTGCCCCTGGTAGAAAATCAGGATCCTGTCCCTCCCCAAAAATGTAGAGGAAGGTATATGGGTAACAGTGTTTCCTGAAACCTTCAATTTCACCATGAAGGTCCAGGCCCCTGACCAGATACCATGGTCGTCGCGGGTCTTCTCAGGAATGCCGACGATGTCGCCATATCGACCAATCCAGGTGGAGATGTCCATGCAGGAAAGTGACTCGTTACTGGTCAAAACGGTCACCTTCCTGACCGAGTTCTGGCGGGATATTGCGACAGGGACGAAACCTTGCCATTCGGGGCGACCCCGAGCCAGCTCATGGCGAGACCAAAAAAGCTCAAGGCCCTCCGGTCTCACGAAGCTGACATCGAAGTAGGAGGTCCCATAGGGATGGATCAAGGCAAAGATGTCGTATGCCGCGAAGCCCATCCCCAGCAGGAGCTCAGCAACCTTTGACCGATCAGGACAGGCATCCTTGCTTACCCACTGGAGACGGGCCACGTTCCTACGGTTACTCCTCTGCCCCGGTGTCGGCAGAGACCAGACAGTCTCTGCCCCTCTATCTCGGAAGGCGGAAAGACCGTGTCTCTCTATCCAGAAAGACAGATCAACCTCCCTCCCCTCTACATTGATGGAACTCTCCCCTTTCTTCAGGGCGTCCAGGAAGCGCTGCTGCAAGTCACCGTCCTCGGGGCCACCAGACAAGGGCGCACTACTACCCCCAGCAGTGACAGCCCCCGAATAGCTAGGGGCTGAAGCCCTCGCCACCGCTGGGGGGGCAGTGGGACCACTACCTACTTCCCCTCCACCAACACCAGTGCTGCTCTCCTCATTCACTCCACCAATACTCCCATCATTTGCGGCACCACAACTCCCATCATTCACTCCACCACTATTCCCACCATTCACTCCAGCAGTACTCACATCATTCACTCCACCAATACTCCCAAAGTTTGCGGCACCACAACTCCCATTATTCACTCCACTACTACTCCCATCATTCACCCCATTACCAGTGTTCTCTGCACCTTCCACAGTCACCTCCATTCCCTCCTCCCTTGTGTCTGCAGTCTCTGCACTCACACCTGCTGGGTCGGGGGAGCGGTGCAGCACCACACCCGTTTTAATTAGCTCAGTGCTGACATTGTGCCGTTCTTTTGGAGCACTGTGCCCCTTATTGTTCTGGGCTGCCTGCCCTGTAGCCACAGACTTCGGGGTGCTGGTATCACGCTTAGGGGCATGCTGTCCCCCCGTCACAGCAGAGCGCACAGTGTTCCTTGCTGATGATGTTCCCTGCTTTTGCTGTGCATTTTTTTTTTCCTGTGGCTCTGTCTCAGCTGCGCGCCTCCTCTCCTCTGTTGAGGCGCACTGCGCCCCTGTCACAACAGTGCGCCCCCCTTTCGCCGCACCATGGTCCTCGGCCCTGCCCCCCACAGCCCCAGCGTCGGCCGGCGCAGCTGCAGTGAGCAGGGATGGAGTCTGCCCACACCGTCCCCCTTTCGCAACGGCGTGGACATCCCCCCCGCTCTCCTCGGCCCCGGTGATAACCGGCTTAGCCGCAGCAGGCAGGGAGGGAAACTCCACGGGGTCCCCTATGTCCGGCGCCGTGAGTACCTCCACAGCCTCACCCCCTGCACTGTTCCCCGCACAGACGGCAGCATTGCCGGACGTTCTCCTCCTCTCCCCACCTTGCCTATGCCCCGGACCCACTGCAGAGCCCGTGCTTTTAGGTTTGGTGGGGTTTACACAGGAGGTGGTAGGTGTAACATCAGACATTGGTACATATTTGTAACTCACCACCTCCTGTGTCATCTTTTTTTTCTTCCTCCTCTTTTTGGTCTCCTCCGCTGGCTCGTCCTCCCCGAAGGAGAATGTGGTCAGGTCCACAGGAGACTCCAGCTCTCTGATCTCCCTCAACAGACCGCACTCCTCCTCGTCCTCCGCTGACACTCCAGCATGGGTTGTCGGAGTCCTCTGCCGTGCCGGGAGGCCGCTTCCTTGCTGGCTCTGCGACTCTTTCTCCCGGCTTGTTCCAGCACGAGAGACTCCAGCCACGACTTCATCGTCCTCCTCCTCCTCGCTTAGGACGCCGGCTGGCAGTTCTCCCGAGGTATTTAACCCCTTCATTTCAGAGAACCGCCGCTGGTTCTTAAACCTCTCCAGGAAGGGACCTGCGCTTTTCTCAATCCCCTCCCGGAGGAGCACTAACCGGACCACCTCATCTCTGAGGGCTTTAAACCTCTGGGAGGTCGCGGGTCTTTCCTTGTTAGAGGCACGGGTGTTCAGGATCCGTGCCTCCCGCAGCTGCTCCTTCAGCCCGGTCAGTGCTTTGCCGGCGTCCTCGTACTCTCGCAACATGGCGACCACTCGGGAGGAGAAGGAGCTCGTGGACTCGCTGGAGGTCATCTCGCCCCATGATGTTGCTGGGCTCTTCTTCCTGGGGCCTGGGGTGCCCCTGTCTCCCTCTCTGGGCGGACGATGAGCCGTATCGGGGTTGGAGTAGGTGGGTACGGTCTTTCTCATCCGACCAGATCTCCTCACGCCCTCCTGGGCCGGTTGCTGCTGCTCTCTGTCCCCCGCCGGCACAGACCGGGGAACAGAAGCCTGGGAAGCCATGCCTGGCTCCCAGGAAGCCTGCCTCTCCCTGGGGAGAAGAGAGGCAGACTCTGGGCCTCCTCCTGGAAGTCCTGGAGCTCACAAGACAGGTGCCACTCTCAGCAGGGTGTGACTGATTGTGGGCACCTGTCCTACAGTCTCCTCCCCCAGTAATGGCTGATAACAGGGAGTAATAGATTGTGGTCTCCTGTCCTACAGTCTCCTCCCCCCCCAGTAATGGCTGATAACAGGGAGTAATAGATTGTAGTCTCCTGTCCTACAGTCACCTTCCCCAGTAATGGCTGATAACAGGGAGTAATAGATTGTGGTCTCCTGTCCTACAGTCACCTCCCCCAGTAATGGCTGATAACAGAGAGTAATAGATTGTGGTCTCCTGTCCTACAGTCTCCTCCCCCCAGTAATGGCTGATAACAGGGAGTAATAGATTGTAGTCTCCTGTCCTACAGTCACCTTCCCCAGTAATGGCTGATAACAGGGAGTAATAGATTGTAGTCTCCTGTCCTACAGTCGTTTTCCCAAGCAGGATATGGATGATAAAAGAGAACAATAGTCCCCATTCAGGGATGACATTAGCAGCGTCTCCACTACCGGTCCTTTTACCAACTGGCTGTTTGTCTATAGCGGGGACAATCACGCTCACCATTGTCACCCTCCGAACTTAGCGCGGGAACAGCCATCTCCATGGTAACATGCCCCACCATAGCAATGGCCGTGAAGCTCAGGATGGGAATCCGGCGAGGGGCTGGGGACCGGGAGGAGGGCTCTGGCTTTTGTTATGGTAATGGCCATGGACACAGTGATCCCAGTGTGATGTCGGCTGCGCTCCCACCATACTAATTGTCTGCCGGGAGACCAAGAATTGGGGTCACCCCCTGCTGGCCGTCCTAAATGCACAGTGTCGGGGTCTATCATATAGGGTCACAGACATTCATCCTAGAGGAGTCCCCCAACCCCAGTAGCTGACAATCTACCACAAATATCCACATAACAGCCCACACTGCACCGTTATAACCACAGCCTGAAACGCTGCCGGCGATCGCAGCAGCCGATCGTAAATCCCTCTCCACAGAGCATCTCTCCCATCCCCATATATCCAGCACTCGTTAGCAGAGCATCGCTCCCATCCCCATTTCCCCAGTACACAGGCGCTGAGCATCGCTCCCATCCCCATTTACCCAGTACACAGGCGCAGAGCATCGCTCCCATCCCCATTTACCCAGTACACAGGCGCAGACCATCGCTCCCATCCCCATTTCCCCACTACACAGCGGCAGAGCATCGCTCCCATCCCCATTTCCCCAGTGCACAGGCCCAGAGCATCGCTCCCATTTACCCAGTACACAGGCGCAGAGCATCGCTCCCATTCCCATTTACCCAGTGCACACTAGCAGAGCAACGCTCCCATCCCCATTTACCTAGTACACAGCGGCAGAGCATCGCTCCCATCCCCATTTACCCAGTGCACAGGAACAGAGCATCGCTCCCATCCCCATTTACCCAGTACACAGGCGCAGAGCATCGCTCCCATCCCCATTTACCCAGTACACAGGCGCAGAGCATCGCTCCCATCCCCATTTCCCCACTACACAGCGGCAGAGCATCGCTCCCATCCCCATTTACCCAGTGCACAGGCCCAGAGCATCGCTCCCATTTACCCAGTACACAGGCGCAGAGCATCGCTCCCATTCCCATTTACCCAGTGCACACTGGCAGAGCAACGCTCCCATCCCCATTTACCTAGTACACAGCGGCAGAGCATCGCTCCGATCCCCATTTACCCAGTGCACAGGAACAGAGCATCGCTCCCATCCCCATTTACCCGGTACACAGACGCAGAGCATCGCTCCCTTCCCCATTTACCCAGTGCACACTGGCAGAGCAACGCTCCCATCCCCATTTACCTAGTACACAGGCGCAGAGCATCGATCCCATCCCCATTTACCCAGTACACAGTTGCAGAGCATCGCTCCCTTCCCCATTTACCCAGTACACAGGCGCAGAGCATTGCTCCCATCCCCATTTACCCAGTACACAAGCGCAGAGCATCGCTCCCATCCCCATTTACCCAGTACACAGGAACAGAGCATCGATCCCATCCCCATTTACCCAGTACACAGTGGCAGAGCATCGCTCCCATCCCCATTTACCCAGTACACAGGCGCAGAGCATCGATCCCATCCCCATTTACCCAGTACACAGGCGCATAGCATCGATGCCATCCCCATTTACCCAGTACACAGGCGCAGAGCATCGCTCCCATCCCCATTTACCCAGTACACAGCGGCAGAGCAACGCTCCCATCCCCATTTACCCAGTACACAGCGGCAGAGCAACGCTCCCATCCACATTTACCCAGTACACAGCGGCAGAGCAACGCTCCCATCCACATTTACCTAGTACACAGCGGCAGAGCATCGTTCCCATCCCCATTTACCCAGTACACAGGCGCAGAGCATTGCTCCCATCACCATTTACCCAGTACACAAGCGCAGAGCATCGCTCCCATCCCCATTTACTCAGTACACAAGCGCAGAGCATCGCTCCTATACCCATTTACCCAGTACACAGCGACAGAGCAACGCTCCCATCCCAATTTACCCAGTACACAGCAGCATAGCATCGTTCCCATTCCCATTTACCCAGTACACAGGCGCAGAGCATTGCTCCCATCACCATTTCCCCAGTACACAGCGGCAGAGCATCGCTCCCATCCCCATTTACCCAGTACACAAGCACAGAGCATCGCTCCCATCCCCATTTACTCAGTACACAGTGGCAGAGCATCGATCCCATCCCCATTTCCCCAGTACACAGGCACAAAGCATCGCGCCCATATCTCCATTTCCCCAGTACACAGGCGCAGAGCATCGCTCCCATCCCCATTTCCCCAGTACACAGGCACAGAGCATCGCTCCCATCCCCATTTCCCCAGTACACAGGTGCAGAGCATCGCTCCTATCCCCATTTACCCAGTACACAGGCGCAGAGCATCGCTCCCATCCCCATTTACCCAGTACACAGGCGCAGAGCAACGCTCCCATCCCCATTTACCTAGTACACAGCGGCAGAGCATCGCTCCCATCCCCATTTACTCAGTACACAGCAGCAGAGCATCGCTCCCATTCCCATTTACCCAGAACACAGGTGCAAAGCATCGCTCCCATCCCATTTACCCAGTGCACACCGGCAGAGCAACGCTCTCATCCCCATTTACCCAGTACACAGTGGCAGAGCAACGCTTCCATCCCCATTTACCCACTACACAGCCGCAGAGCAACGCTCCCATCCCCATTTACCTAGTAAACAGCCGCAGAGCATCGCTCCCATCCCCCATTTACCTAGTACACAGCGGCAGAGCATCGCTCCCATTTACCTAGTACACAGCCGCAGAGCATCGCTCCGATCCCCATTTGCCTAGTACACAGCTGCAGAGCATCGCTCCCATCCCCAATTACCTAGTACACAGCCGCAGAGCATCGCTCCCATCCCCATTTACATAGTACACAGCCGCAGAGCATCGCTCCCATCCCCATTTATCTAGTACACAGCCGCAGAGCATCGCTCCCATCCCCATTTACCCAGTACACAGCCACAGAGCATCGCTCCCATCCCCATTTCCCCAGTACACAGCCGCAGAGCATCGCTTCCATCCATACGTGTGCCTCAGCCCACTTTCTGCAGGGCTTTTCCCCACTCTTTCTGCACAGCATCGCACACCTGACATTTGATCTTTGGCGACCATTAACCGCAGCTGCGGCGATGATGACATTTGCGGCTTCTCCATATGGCAGCACTGATGGCCGGCCTGTCATGCAGCACGGAGACGCCACCACCCACAACAAAGGCGCGCAGCCTGACAGGCGGGGGCTACGATACTCACCACCATCTTGCTGTAGGGGGCTCACAGGGGTGTGTGGGGGCGCTCTCGCTCAGCCCGCTCCATATTGCATTTTTTTTGCGCCAGAGACAGATAATAATTCCTGACTCCTCCCCGGGGTCTCTTGCGTCCCTGCGCTCATCAGTCGGCCCCCGTCCCTCGGTGTCTCGCTCTGCGCGTCCACCCCATAGTGTCTCTCTGTATGTCTCTTTAGCTGACAGTCTGTCTCGTTACATTGTCCCAGTTCAGACCGTGGGCAGCAGGATCTGAGCGTTACAGAGGGGAAGACGGAAAAAAAATAAGCAAGATTTAAACCTTGATAGGATTCAGACCCCTCTAAACCGATGATGAGGGGGTCGCAACTGTGTTTCCCAATGGAGGGATCCGGCACTGACCACCCTACTGACTTCTGGACGCAAATAGTGTATCATTACTACAACGCCTCCCCCCCATTTAGGAAAATGGTATAATCCATTCAGGTGCAAAGACAATGGTCCAATGTGAGATGGAGAGCAGCCAATGAGCGCCAGCAGTCCTATGCAAACCTTACGTACACAAGAAGGTGGGGCGCACACCCCGCATGGAGCAGCATTGTGGGAAAGCTTAGGGGGCACTTACTTTATGGGAAAGCCAGGAACAGCTTTTGTTTAACCTGAATACAGAGGAAGATCCAAAAAATCCTCGTAATGAGAGAAAGCGAGGCGGAAAGGGGCAACAAACATTCACCAAAGAGAGAGGAAATATCAGTATAATAATAATAACAACACTACAGTGTACTATATACAGCGAGGTATAATGTATCAGTGTAGTAATAATAATAATAATAAGACTAAAGTGTACACAGCGGGGTATAATGTATCAGTGTAATAATAATAATAACACTACAGTGTACACAGCGGGGTATAATATATCAGTGTAATAATAATAATAACACTACAGTGTACACAGCGGGGTATAATGTATCAGTGTAATAATAACACTACAGTGTACACAGCGGGGTATAATATATCAGTGTAATAATAATAACACTGCAGTGTACACAGCGGGGTATAATATATCAGTGTAATAATAATAACACTGCAGTGTACACAGCGGGGTATAATATATCAGTGTAATAATAATAAAACTGCAGTGTACACAGCGGGGTATAATGTATCAGTGTAATAATAATAATAACACTACAGTGTACACAGCGGGGTATAATGTATCAGTGTAATAATAATAATAAGACTAAAGTGTACACAGCGGGGTATAATGTATCAGTGTAATAATAATAATAACACTACAGTGTACACAGCGGGGTATAATGTATCAGGGTAATAATAATAATAACACTACAGTGTACACAGCGGGGTATAATGTATCAGTGTAATAATAATAATAACACTACAGTGTACACAGCGGGGTATAATGTATCAGTGTAATAATAATAATAACACTACAGTGTACACAGTGGGGTAAAATGTATCAGTGTAATAATAATAATAACACTACAGTGTACACAGCAGGGTATAATATATCAGTGTAATAATAATAACACTGCAGTGTACACAGCAGGGTATAATGTATCAGTGTAATAATAATAACACTACAGTGTACACAGCGGGGTATAATATATCAGTGTAATAATAACACTACAGTGTACAAAGCGGGGTATAATGTATCAGTGTAATAATAATAACACAGCAGTGTACACAGCGGGGTATAATATATCAGTGTAATAATAATAACACTACAGTGTACACAGCGGGGTATAATGTATCAGTGTAATAATAATAATAACACTACAGTGTACACAGCGGGGTATAATATATCAGTGTAATAATAATAACACTGCAGTGTACACAGTGGGGTATAATGTATCGGTGTAATAATAATAACACTACAGTGTACACAGCGGGGTATAATATATCAGTGTAATAATAACACTACAGTGTACACAGCGGGGTATAATGTATCGGTGTAATAATAACACTATAGTGTACACAGCGGGGTATAATGTATCGGTGTAATAATAATAACAACAACACTATACTGTACACATCGGGGTATAATGTAACAGTGTAATAATAATAACACTACAGTGTACACAGCAGGGTATAATATATCAGTGTAATAATAACACTACAGTGTACACAGCGGGGTATAATATATCAGTGTAATAATAATAACACTGCAGTGTACACAGCAGGGTATAATGTATCGGTGTAATAAAAATAACACTACAGTGTACACAGCGGGGTATAATATATCAATGTAATAATAATAACACTACAGTGTACACAGCGGGGTATAATGTATCAGTGTAATAATAATAACACTACAGTGTACACAGCGGGGTATAATATATCAGTGTAATAATAACACTACAGTGTACAAAGCGGGGTATAATGTATCAGTGTAATAATAATAACACAGCAGTGTACACAGCGGGGTATAATATATCAGTGTAATAATAATAACACTACAGTGTACACAGCGGGGTATAATGTATCAGTGTAATAATAATAATAACACTACAGTGTACACAGCGGGGTATAATATATCAGTGTAATAATAATAACACTGCAGTGTACACAGCGGGGTATAATGTATCGGTGTAATAATAATAACACTACAGTGTACACAGCGGGGTATAATATATCAGTGTAATAATAACACTACAGTGTACACAGCGGGGTATAATGTATCGGTGTAATAATAACACTACAGTGTACACAGCGGGGTATAATGTATCGGTGTAATAATAATAACAACAACACTATACTGTACACATCGGGGTATAATGTATCAGTGTAATAATAATAACACTACAGTGTACACAGCAGGGTATAATATATCAGTGTAATAATAACACTACAGTGTACACAGCGGGGTATAATGTATCAGTGTAATTATAACACTACAGTGCATACAGCGGGGTATAATGTATCAGTGTAATAATAATAACACTGCACTGTACACAGCAGGGTATAATGTATCGGTGTAATAATAATAAAACTACAGTGTACACAGCGGGGTATAATATATCAGTGTAATAATAATAACACTACATTGTACACAGCGGGGTATAATGTATCAGTGTAATAATAACAACACTACAGTGTACACAGCGGGGTATAATATATCAGTGTAATAATAACACTACAGTGTACACAGCGGGGTATAATGTATCAGTGTAATAATAATAACACTACAGTGTACACAGCGGGGTATAATGTATCAGTGTAATAATAATAACACTACAGTGTACACAGCGGGGTATAATATATCAGTGTAATAATAATAACACTACATTGTACACAGCGGGGTATAATGTATCAGTGTAATAATAATAATAACACTACAGTGTACACAGCGGGGTATAATATATCAGTGTAATAATAATAACACTGCAATGTACACAGCAGGGTATAATGTATCGGTGTAATAATAATAACACTACAGTGTACACAGCGGGGTATAATATATCAGTGTAATAATAACACTACAGTGTACACAGCGAGGTATAATGTATCGGTGTAATAATAACACTACAGTGTACACAGCGGGGTATAATGTATCGGTGTAATAATAATAACACTATACTGTACACATCGGGGTATAATGTATCAGTGTAATAATAATAACACTACAGTGTACACAGCAGGGTATAATATATCAGTGTAATAATAACACTACAGTGTACACAGCGGGGTATAATGTATCAGTGTAATTATAACACTACAGTGCATACAGCGGGGTATAATGTATCAGTGTAATAATAATAACACTGCAGTGTACACAGCAGGGTATAATGTATCGGTGTAATAATAATAAAACTACAGTGTACACAGCGGGGTATAATATATCAGTGTAATAATAATAACACTACAGTGTACACAGCGGGGTAAAATGTATCAGTGTAACAATAATAACACTACAGTGTACACAGCGGGGTATAATATATCAGTGTAATAATAACACTACAGTGTACACAGCGGGGTATAATGTATCAGTGTAATAATAATAACACTACAGTGTACACAGCGGGGTATAATATATCAGTGTAATAATAATAAAACTACAGTGTACACAGCGGGGTATAATGTATCAGTGTAATAATAATAATAACACTACAGTGTACACAGCGGGGTATAATGTATCGGTGTAATAATAATAACACTGCAGTGTACACAGCAGGGTATAATGTATCGGTGTAATAATAATAACACTACAGTGTACACAGCGGGGTATAATATATCAGTGTAATAATAACACTACAGTGTACACAGTGGGGTATAATGTATCGGTGTAATAATAACACTACAGTGTACACAGCGGGGTATAATGTATCGGTGTAATAATAATAACACTATACTGTACACATCGGGGTATAATGTATCAGTGTAATAATAATAACACTACAGTGTACACAGCAGGGTATAATATATCAGTGTAATAATAACACTACAGTGTACACAGCGGGGTATAATGTATCAGTGTAATTATAACACTACAGTGCATACAGCGGGGTATAATGTATCAGTGTAATAATAATAATAAGACTACAGTGTACACAGCGGGGTATAATATATCAGTGTAATAATAACACTACAGTGTACACAGCGGGGTATAATGTATCAGTGTAATAATAGTAACACTACAGTGTACACAGCGGGGTATAATATATCAGTGTAATAATAACACTACAGTGTACACAGCGGGGTATAATGCATCGGTGTAATAATAATAACACTATACTGTACAGAGCGGGGTATAATGTATCAGTGTAATAATAATAACACTACAGTGTACACAGCGGGGTATAATGTATCAGTGTAATAATAATAACACTACAGTGTACACAGCGGGGTATAATGTATCAGTGTAATAAAAATAACACTACAGTGTACACAGCGAGATATAATATATCAGTGTAATAATAATAACACTACAGTGTACACAGCAGGGTATAATGTATCAGTGAAATAATAACACTACAGTGTACACAGCGGGGTATAATGTATCAGTGTAATAATACTAACACTACAGTGTACACAGCGGGGTATAATGTATCAGTGTAATAATAATAACACTACAGTGTACACAGCGGGGTATAATGTATCAGTGTAATAATAATAACACTACAGTGTACACAGCGGGGTATAATGTATCAGTGCAATAATAATAATAACACTACAGTGTACACAGCGGGGTATAATGTATCGGTGTAATAATAATAACACTAAAGTGCACACAGCAGGGTATAATGTATCAGTGTAATAATAATAATAACACTACAGTGTACACAGCGGGGTATAATGTATCAGTGTAATAATAATAACACTACAGTGTACACAGCGGGGTATAATGTATCAGTGTAATAATAACACTACAGTGTACACAGCAGGGTATAATGTATCAGTGTAATAATAATAACACTACAGTGTACACAGCGGGGTATAATGTATCAGTGTAATAATAACACTACTGTGTACACAGCGGGGTATAATGTATCAGTGTAATAATAATAATAACACTACACTGTACACAGTGAGGTATAATGTATCAGTGTAATAATAATAATAACACTACAGTGTACACAGCGAGGTATAATGTATCAGTGTAATAATAATAATAACACTACACTGTACAAAGTGAGGTATAAAGTATCAGTGTAATAATAATAATAACACTACAGTGTACACAGCGGGGTATAATATATCAGTGTAATAATAATAACACTACAGTGTACACAGCGGGTATAATGTATCAGTGTAATAATAATAATAACACTACAGTGAACACAGCGGGGTATAATATATCAGTGTAATAATAATAACACTGCAATGTACACTGCGAGGTATAATGTATCAGTGTAATAATAATAACACTACAGTGTACACAGCGAGGTATAATGTATCAGTGTAATAATAACACTACAGTGTACACAGCGGGGTATAATGTATCAGTGTAAAAATAACACTACAGTGTACACAGCGGGGTATAATATATCAGTGTAATAATAACACTACAGTGTACACAGCGGGGTATAATGTATCGGTGTAATAATAACACTACAGTGTACACAGCGGGGTATAATGTATCGGTGTAATAATAATAACACTATACTGTACACATCGGGGTATAATGTATCAGTGTAATAATAATAACACTACAGTGTACACAGCAGGGTATAATATATCAGTGTAATAATAACACTACAGTGTACACAGCGGGGTATAATGTATCAGTGTAATTATAACACTACAGTGCATACAGCGGGGTATAATGTATCAGTGTAATTATAACACTACAGTGCATACAGCGGGGTATAATGTATCAGTGTAATAATAATAATAACACTACAGTGTACACAGCGGGGTATAATATATCAGTGTAATAATAACACTACAGTGTACACAGCGGGGTATAATGTATCTGTAATAATAACACTACAGTGCACACAGCGGGGTATAATGTATCAGTGTAATAATAATAATAACACTACAGTGTACACAGAGGGGTATAATATATCAGTGTAATAATAACACTACAGTGTACACAGCGGGGTATAATGTATCAGTGTAATAATAATAATAACACTACAGTGTACATAGCGGGGTATAATGTATCGGTGTAATAATAATAACACTATACTGTACACATCGGGGTATAATGTATCAGTGTAATTATAACACTACAGTGCACACAGCGGGGTATAATGTATCAGTGTAGTAATAATAATAATAACACTACAGTGTACATAGCGGGGTATAATGTATCGGTGTAATAATAATAACACTATACTGTACACATCGGGGTATAATGTATCAGTGTAATTATAACACTACAGTGCACACAGCGGGGTATAATGTATCAGTGTAATAATAATAATAACACTACAGTGTACACAGCGGGGTATAATATATCAGTGTAATAATAACACTACAGTGTACACAGCGGGGTATAATGTATCGGTGTAATAATAATAACACTATACTGTACACAGCGGGTTATAATGTATCAGTGTAATAATAATAACACTACAGTGTACACAGCGGGGTATAATGTATCAGTGTAATAATAATAATAACACTACAGTGTACACAGCAAGATATAATATATCAGTGTAATAATAATAACACTACAGTGTACACAGCGGGGTATAATGTATCAGTGTAATAATAATAATAACACTACAGTGTACACAGCGGGGTATAATATATCAGTGTAATAATAATAACACTGCAGTGTACACAGCGGGGTATAATGTATCGGTGTAATAATAATAACACTACAGTGTACACAGCGGGGTATAATGTATCAGTGTAATAGTAATAACACTACAGTGTACACAGCAAGATATAATATATCAGTGTAATAATAATAACACTACAGTGTACACAGTGGGGTATAATGTATCAGTGTAATAATAATAATAACACTACAGTGTACACAGCGGGGTATAATATATCACTGCAGTGTACACAGCGGGGTATAATGTATCGGTGTAATAATAATAACACTACAGTGTACACAGCGGGGTATAATATATCAGTGTAATAATAACACTACAGTGTACACAGCGGGGTATAATGTATCGGTGTAATAATAACACTACAGTGTACACAGCGGGGTATAATGTATCGGTGTAATAATAATAACAACACTATACTGTACACATCGGGGTATAATGTATCAGTGTAATAATAATAACACTACAGTGTACACAGCAGGGTATAATATATCAGTGTAATAATAACACTACAGTGTACACAGCGGGGTATAATGTATCAGTGTAATTATAACACTACAGTGCATACAGCGGGGTATAATGTATCAGTGTAATAATAATAACACTGCACTGTACACAGCAGGGTATAATGTATCGGTGTAATAATAATAAAACTACAGTGTACACAGCGGGGTATAATATATCAGTGTAATAATAATAACACTACATTGTACACAGCGGGGTATAATGTATCAGTGTAATAATAATAACACTACATTGTACACAGCGGGGTATAATGTATCAGTGTAATAATAATAACACTACAGTGTACACAGCGGGGTATAATATATCAGTGTAATAATAACACTACAGTGTACACAGCGGGGTATAATGTATCAGTGTAATAATAATAACACTACAGTGTACACAGCGGGGTATAATGTATCAGTGTAATAATAATAACACTACAGTGTACACAGCGGGGTATAATATATCAGTGTAATAATAATAACACTACAGTGTACACAGCGGGGTATAATGTATCAGTGTAATAATAATAATAACACTACAGTGTACACAGCGGGGTATAATATATCAGTGTAATAATAATAACACTGCAATGTACACAGCAGGGTATAATGTATCGGTGTAATAATAATAACACTACAGTGTACACAGCGGGGTATAATATATCAGTGTAATAATAACACTACAGTGTACACAGCGGGGTATAATGTATCGGTGTAATAATAACACTACAGTGTACACAGCGGGGTATAATGTATCGGTGTAATAATAATAACACTATACTGTACACATCGGGGTATAATGTATCAGTGTAATAATAATAATACTACAGTGTACACAGCAGGGTATAATATATCAGTGTAATAATAACACTACAGTGTACACAGCGGGGTATAATGTATCAGTGTAATTATAACACTACAGTGCATACAGCGGGGTATAATGTATCAGTGTAATAATAATAACACTGCAGTGTACACAGCAGGGTATAATGTATCGGTGTAATAATAATAAAACTACAGTGTACACAGCGGGGTATAATATATCAGTGTAATAATAACACTACAGTGTACACAGCGGGGTAAAATGTATCAGTGTAACAATAATAACACTACAGTGTACACAGCGGGGTATAATATATCAGTGTAATAATAACACTACAGTGTACACAGCGGGGTATAATGTATCAGTGTAATAATAATAACACTACAGTGTACACAGCGGGGTATAATATATCAGTGTAATAATAATAAAACTACAGTGTACACAGCGGGGTATAATGTATCAGTGTAATAATAATAATAACACTACAGTGTACACAGCGGGGTATATCAGTGTAATAATAATAACACTGCAGTGTACACAGCAGGGTATAATGTATCGGTGTAATAATAATAACACTACAGTGTACACAGCGGGGTATAATATATCAGTGTAATAATAACACTACAGTGTACACAGTGGGGTATAATGTATCGGTGTAATAATAACACTACAGTGTACACAGCGGGGTATAATGTATCGGTGTAATAATAATAACACTATACTGTACACATCGGGGTATAATGTATCAGTGTAATAATAATAACACTACAGTGTACACAGCAGGGTATAATATATCAGTGTAATAATAACACTACAGTGTACACAGCGGGGTATAATGTATCAGTGTAATTATAACACTACAGTGCATACAGCGGGGTATAATGTATCAGTGTAATAATAATAATAAGACTACAGTGTACACAGCGGGGTATAATATATCAGTGTAATAATAACACTACAGTGTACACAGCGGGGTATAATGTATCAGTGCAATAATAGTAACACTACAGTGTACACAGCGGGGTATAATATATCAGTGTAATAATAACACTACAGTGTACACAGCGGGGTGTAATGCATCGGTGTAATAATAATAACACTATACTGTACAGAGCGGGGTATAATGTATCAGTGTAATAATAATAACACTACAGTGTACACAGCGGGGTATAATGTATCAGTGTAATAATAATAACACTACAGTGTACACAGCGGGGTATAATGTATCAGTGTAATAAAAATAACACTACAGTGTACACAGCGAGATATAATATATCAGTGTAATAATAATAACACTACAGTGTACACAGCAGGGTATAATGTATCAGTGAAATAATAACACTACAGTGTACACAGCGGGGTATAATGTATCAGTGTAATAATACTAACACTACAGTGTACACAGCGGGGTATAATGTATCAGTGTAATAATAATAACACTACAGTGTACACAGCGGGGTATAATGTATCAGTGTAATAATAATAACACTACAGTGTACACAGCGGGGTATAATGTATCAGTGCAATAATAATAATAACACTACAGTGTACACAGCGGGGTATAATGTATCGGTGTAATAATAATAACACTAAAGTGCACACAGCAGGGTATAATGTATCAGTGTAATAATAATAATAACACTACAGTGTACACAGCAGGGTATAATGTATCAGTGTAATAATAATAACACTACAGTGTACACAGCGGGGTATAATGTATCAGTGTAATAATAACACTACTGTGTACACAGCGGGGTATAATGTATCAGTGTAATAATAATAATAACACTACACTGTACACAGTGAGGTATAATGTATCAGTGTAATAATAATAATAACACTACAGTGTACACAGCGAGGTATAATGTATCAGTGTAATAATAATAATAACACTACACTGTACAAAGTGAGGTATAAAGTATCAGTGTAATAATAATAATAACACTACAGTGTACACAGCGGGGTATAATATATCAGTGTAATAATAATAACACTACAGTGTACACAGCGGGTATAATGTATCAGTGTAATAATAATAATAACACTACAGTGAACACAGCGGGGTATAATATATCAGTGTAATAATAATAACACTGCAATGTACACTGCGAGGTATAATGTATCAGTGTAATAATAATAACACTACAGTGTACACAGCGAGGTATAATGTATCAGTGTAATAATAACACTACAGTGTACACAGCGGGGTATAATGTATCAGTGTAAAAATAACACTACAGTGTATACAGCGGGGTATAATATATCAGTGTAATAATAACACTACAGTGTACACAGCGGGGTATAATGTATCGGTGTAATAATAACACTACAGTGTACACAGCGGGGTATAATGTATCGGTGTAATAATAATAACACTATACTGTACACATCGGGGTATAATGTATCAGTGTAATAATAATAACACTACAGTGTACACAGCAGGGTATAATATATCAGTGTAATAATAACACTACAGTGTACACAGCGGGGTATAATGTATCAGTGTAATTATAACACTACAGTGCATACAGCGGGGTATAATGTATCACTGTAATAATAATAATAACACTACAGTGTACACAGCGGGGTATAATATATCAGTGTAATAATAACACTACAGTGTACACAGCGGGGTATAATGTATCTGTAATAATAACACTACAGTGCACACAGCGGGGTATAATGTATCAGTGTAATAATAATAATAACACTACAGTGTACACAGAGGGGTATAATATATCACTGTAATAATAACACTACAGTGTACACAGCGGGGTATAATGTATCAGTGTAATAATAATAATAACACTACAGTGTACATAGCGGGGTATAATATATCGGTGTAATAATAATAACACTATACTGTACACATCGGGGTATAATGTATCAGTGTAATTATAACACTACAGTGCACACAGCGGGGTATAATGTATCAGTGTAATAATAATAATAACACTACAGTGTACATAGCGGGGTATAATGTATCGGTGTAATAATAATAACACTATACTGTACACATCGGGGTATAATGTATCAGTGTAATTATAACACTACAGTGCACACAGCGGGGTATAATGTATCAGTGTAATAATAATAATAACACTACAGTGTACACAGCGGGGTATAATATATCAGTGTAATAATAACACTACAGTGTACACAGCGGGGTATAATGTATCGGTGTAATAATAATAACACTATACTGTACACAGCGGGTTATAATGTATCAGTGTAATAATAATAACACTACAGTGTACACAGCGGGGTATAATGTATCAGTGTAGTAATAATAATAATAACACTACAGTGTACACAGCGGGGTATAATGTATCAGTGTAATAATAATAACACTACAGTGTACACAGCAAGATATAATATATCAGTGTAATAATAATAACACTACAGTGTACACAGCGGGGTATAATGTATCAGTGTAATAATAATAATAACACTACAGTGTACACAGCGGGGTATAATGTATCGGTGTAATAATAATAACACTACAGTGCACACAGCAGGGTATAATGTATCAGTGTAATAATAATAACACTATAGTGTACACAGCGGGGTATAATGTATCACTGTAATAATAATAACACTACAGTGTACGAGGTATAATGTATCGGTTTAATAATAATAACACTACAGTGTACACAGCGGGGTATAATGTATCAGTGTAATAATAATAACACTACAGTGCCCACAGCGGGGTATAATGTATCACTGTAATAATAATAACACTACAGTGTACGAGGTATAATGCATCGGTTTAATAATAATAACACTACAGTGTACACAGCGGGGTATAATGTATCAGTGCAATAATAATAACACTACAGTGTACACAGCGGGGTATAATGTATCAGAGTAATAATAACACTACAGTGTACACAGCGGGGTATAATGTATCTTTGTAATATTAATAACACTACAGTGTACACAGCGGGGTAAAATGTATCAGTGTAAAAATAATAACACTACAGTGTACACAGCGGGGTATAATGTATCAGTCTAATAATAACACTATAGTGTAAACAGTGGGGTATAATCTATCAGTGTAATAATAATAATAATAATAATAATAATAATAACACTACAGTGTACACAGCAGGGTAAAATGTATCAGTGTAATAATAATAACACTACAGTGTACACAGCGAGGTATAATGTATCAGTGTAATAATAATAACACTACAGTGTACACAGCGGGGTATAATATATCAGTGTAATAATAATAACACTACAGTGTACACAGTGGGGTATAATGTATCAGTGTAATACTAACACTACAGTGTACACAGCGGGGTATAATGTATCAGTGCAATAATAATAATAACACTACAGTGTACACAGCGGGGTATAATCTATCAGTGTAATAATGATAACACTACAGTGTACACAGCGGGGTATAATGTATCAGTGTAATAATAATAACACTACAGTGTACACAGCGGGGTATAATGTATCAGTGTAATAATAATAACACTACAGTGTACACAGCGAGGTATAATGCATCAGTGTAATAATAACACTACAGTGCACACAGCGGGGTATAATGTATCAGTGTAATAATAACACTATAGTGTACACAGCGGGGTATAATGTATCAGTGTAATAATAACACTGAAGTGTACACAGCGAGGTATAATGTATCAGTGTAATAATAACAGTACAGTGTACACAGCGGGGTATAATGTATCAGTATAATAATAACACTACAGTGTACACAGCGGGGTATAATGTATCAGTGTAATAATAACACTACAGAGTACAACAGGGGGGTATAATGTATCAGTGTAATAATAATTACACTGTAGTGTACACAGCGGGGTATAATGTATCAGTGTAATAATAATAACACTGTAGTGTACACAGCGGGGTATAATGTATCAGTGTAATAATATTAACACTACAGTGCACACAGCGGAGTATAATGTATCAGTGTAGTAATAATAACACTACAGTGTACACAGCGGGGTATAATGTATCAGTGTAATAATAATAATAACACTACAGTGTACACAGCGAGGTAAAATGTATCAGTGTAAAAATAATAACACTATAGTGTACACAGCGGGGTATAATGTATCAGTGTAATAATAACACTACAGTGTACACAGCGGGGTATAATGTATCAATGTAATAATAATAACAACACTATAGTGTACACAGCGGGGTATAATGTATCAGTCTAATAATAACACTATAGTGTAAACAGTGGGGTATAATCTATCAGTTTAATAATAATAATAATAATAATAATAATAATAACACTACAGTGTACACAGCAGGGTAAAATGTATCAGTGTAATAATAATAACACTACAGTGTACACAGCGAGGTATAATTTATCAGTGTAATAATAACACTACAGTGTACACAGCGGGGTAAAATGTATCAGTGCAATAATAATAATAACACTACAGTGTACACAGCGGGGTATAATCTATCAGTGTAATAATAATAACACTACAGTGTACACAGCGGGGCATAATGTATCAGTGTAATAATAATAACACTACAGTGTACACAGCGGGGTATAATGTATCAGTGTAATAATAATAACACTACAGTGTACAAGGCGGGGTATAATGTATTAGTGAAATAATAATAACACTACAGTGTACACAGCGAGGTATAATGCATCAGTGTAATAATAACACTACAGTGTACACAGCGGGGTATAATGTATCAGTGTAATAATAACACTACAGTGTACACAGCGGGGTATAATGTATCAGTGTAATAATAACACTATAGTGTACACAGCGAGGTATAACGTATCAGTGTAATAATAACACTGAAGTGTACACAGCGAGGTATAATGTATCAGTGTAATAATAACAGTACAGTATACACAGCAGGGTATAATGTATCAGTATAATAATAACACTATAGTGTACAGCGCGGTATAATGTATCAGTGTAATAATAACACTACAGTGTACACAGCGGGGTATAATGTATCAGTGTAATAATAATAATACTAAAGTGTACACAGCATGGTATAATGTATCGGTGTAATAACACTACAGTGTACACAGCGGGGTATAATGTATCAGTGTAATAATAATAACACTACAGTGTACACAGTGGGGTATAATGTGTCAGTGTAATAATAATAACACTACCGTGTACACAGCGGGGTATAATGTATCGGTGTAATAATAATAACAGTACAGTGTACACAGCGGGGTATAATGTATCAGTGTAATAATAATAACACTACAGTGTACACAGCAGGGTATAAGGTATCGGTGTAATAATAATAACACTACAGTGTACACAGCGGGGTATAATGTATCAGTGTAATAATAATAACACTACAGTGTACACAGCGGGGTATAATGTATCAGCGTAATAATAATAATAATACCATAGTGTACACAGCGGGGTATAATCTATCAGTGTAATAATAATAACACTACAGTGTACACAGCGGGGTATAATGTATCACTGTAATAATAATAACACTACAGTGTACACAGCGAGGTATAATGTATCCGCGTAATAATAATAACACTACAGTGTACACAGCGAGGTATAAAGTATCAGTGTAATAATAATAACAACACTATAGTGTACACAGCGGGGTATAATGTATCAGTGTAATAATAATAACACTACAGTGTACACAGCAAGATATAATATATCAGTGTAATAATAATAACACTACAGTGTACACAGCGGGGTATAATGTATCAGTGTAATAATAATAATAACACTACAGTGTACACAGCGGGGTATAATGTATCAGTGTAATAATAATAATAATAATAATAACACTACAGTGTACACAGCGAGGTATAATTTATCAGTGTAATAATAACACTACAGTGTACACAGCGGGGTATAATGTATCAGTGTAATAATAATAATAACACCACAGTGTACACAGCGGGGTATAATCTATCAGTGTAATAATAATAACACTACAGTGTACACAGCGGGGTATAATGTATCAGTGTAATAATAATAACACTACAGTGTACACAGCGGGGTATAATTTATCAGTGTAATAATAATAACAACACTACAGTGTACACAGCGGGGTATAATGTATCAGTGAAATTATAACACTACAGTGCATACAGCGGGGTATAATGTATCAGTGTAATAATAATAATAACACTACAGTGTACACAGCGGGGTATAATATATCAGTGTAATAATAACACTACAGTGTACACAGCGGGGTATAATGTATCAGTGTAATAATAGTAACACTACAGTGTACACAGCGGGGTATAATATATCAGTGTAATAATAACACTACAGTGTACACAGCGGGGTATAATGCATCGGTGTAATAATAATAACACTATACTGTACACAGCGGGGTATAATGTATCAGTGTAATAATAATAACACTACAGTGTACACAGCGGGGTATAATGTATCAGTGTAATAATAATAACACTACAGTGTACACAGCGGGGTATAATGTATCAGTGTAATAATAATAACACTACAGTGTACACAGCGGGGTATAATGTATCAGTGTAATAATAATAACACTACAGTGTACACAGCGGGGTATAATGTATCAGTGTAATAATAATAACACTACAGTGTACACAGCGAGATATAATATATCAGTGTAATAATAATAACACTACAGTGTACACAGCGGGGTATAATGTATCAGTGTAATAATAATAACACTACAATGTACACAGCGGGGTATAATGTATCAGTGTAATAATAATAATAACACTACAGTGTACACAGCGGGGTATAATGTATCGGTGTAATAATAATAACACTAAAGTGCACACAGCAGGGTATAATGTATCAGTGTAATAATAACACTACAGTGTACACAGCGGGGTATAATGTATCAGAGTAATAATAACACTACAGTGTACACAGCGGGGTATAATGTATCAGTGTAATAATAATAACACTACAGTGTACACAGCGGGGTATAATGTATCAGTGTAATAATAACACTACAGTGTACACAGCAGGGTATAATGTATCAGTGTAATAATAATAACACTACAGTGTACACAGCGGGGTATAATATAATAGTGTAATAATAACACTACAGTGTACACAGCGGGGTATAATGTATCAGTGTAATAATAACACTACAGTGTACACAGGGGGGTATAATGTATCGGTGTAATAATAACACTACAGTGTACACAGCAGGGTATAATGTATCGGTGTAATAATAATAACACTACAGTGTACACATCGGGGTATAATGTATCAGTGTAATAATAACACTACAGTGTACACAGCAGGGTATAATATATCAGTGTAATAATAACACTACAGTGTACACAGCGGGGTATAATGTATCAGTGTAATTATAACACTACAGTGCATACAGCGGGGTATAATGTATCAGTGTAATAATAATAATAACACTACAGTGTACACAGCGGGGTATAATATATCAGTGTAATAATAACACTACAGTGTACACAGCGGGGTATAATGTATCAGTGTAATAATAACACTACAGTGTACACAGCGGGGTATAATGTATCAGTGTAATAATAATAATAACACTACAGTGTACACAGCGGGGTATAATGTATCGGTGTAATAATAATAACACTATACTGTACACATCGGGGTATAATGTATCAGTGTAATAATAATAACACTACAGTGTACACAGCAGGGTATAATATATCAGTGTAATAATAACACTACAGTGTACACAGCGGGGTATAATGTATCAGTGTAATTATAACACTAAAGTGCACACAGCGGGGTATAATGTATCAGTGTAATAATAATAATAACACTACAGTATACACAGCGGGGTATAATATATCAGTGTAATAATAACACTACAGTGTACACAGCGGGGTATAATGTATCAGTGTAATAATAATAATAACACTACAGTGTACACAGCGGGGTATAATGTATCAGTGTAATAATAATAACACTACAGTGTACACAGCGGGGTATAATGTATCAGTGTAATTATAACACTACAGTGCATACAGCGGGGTATAATGTATCATTGTAATAATAATAATAACACCACAGTGTACACAGCGGGGTATAATCTATCATTGTAATAATAATAACACTACAGTGTACACAGCGGGGTATAATGTATCAGTGTAATAATAACACTACAGTGTACACAGCGGGGTATAATGTATCAGTGTAATAATAATAACACTACAGTGTACACAGCAGGGTATAATGTATCAGTGTAATAATAATAACACTACAGTGTACACAGCGGGGTATAATGTATCAGTGTAATAATAATAACACTACAGTGTACACAGCGGGGTATAATGTATCAGTGTAATAATAACACTACAGTGTACACAGCGGGGTATAATGTATCGGTGTAATAATAACACTACAGTGCACACAGCAGGGTATAATGTATCGGTGTAATAATAATAACACTATACTGTACACATCGGGGTATAATGTATCAGTGTAATAATAATAACACTACAGTGTACACAGCAGGGTATAATATATCAGTGTAATAATAACACTACAGTGTACACAGCGGGGTATAATGTATCAGTGTAATTATAACACTACAGTGCATACAGCGGGGTATAATGTATCAGTGTAATAATAATAATAATAATAACACTACAGTGTACACAGCGGGGTATAATATATCAGTGTAATAATAACACTACAGTGTACACAGCGGGGTATAATGTATCAGTGTAATAATAACACTACAGTGTACATAGCGGGGTATAATGTATCACTGTAATAATAATAATAACACTACAGTGTACACAGCGGGGTATAATGTATCGGTGTAATAATAATAACACTATACTGTACACATCGGGGTATAATGTATCAGTGTAATAATAATAACACTACAGTGTACACAGCAGGGTATAATATATCAGTGTAATAATAACACTACAGGGTACACAGCGGGGTATAATGTATCAGTGTAATTATAACACTACAGTGCACACAGCGGGGTACAATGTATCAGTGTAATAATAATAATAACACTACAGTGTACACAGCGGGGTATAATATATCAGTGTAATAATAACACTACAGTGTACACAGCGGGGTATAATGTATCAGTGTAATAATAATAATAACACTACAGTGTACACAGCGGGGTATAATGTATCAGTGTAATAATAATAACACTACAGTGTACACAGCGGGGTATAATGTATCAGTGTAATTATAACACTACAGTGCATACAGCGGGGTATAATGTATCATTGTAATAATAATAATAACAACACCACAGTGTACACAGCGGGGTATAATCTATCAGTGTAATAATAATAACACTACAGTGTACACAGCGGGGTATAATGTATCAGTGTAATAATAATAACACTACAGTGTACACAGCGGGGTATAATGTATCAGTGTAATAATAATAACACTACAGTGTACACAGCGGGGTATAATGTATCAGTGTAATTATAACACTACAGTGCATACAGCGGGGTATAATGTATCAGTGAAATAATAATAATAACACTGTAGTGTACACAGCGAGGTATAATGTATCAGTGTAATAATAACACTACAGTGTACACAGCGGGGTATAATGTATCAGTGTAATAATAACACTATAGTGTACACAGCGAGGTATAATGTATCAGTGTAATAATAACACTGTAGTGTACACAGCGAGGTATAATGTATCAGTGTAATAATAACAGTACAGTGTACACAGTGGGGTATAATGTATCAGTATAATAATAACACTACAGTATACACATCGGGGTATAATGTATCAGTGTAATAATAATAACACTCCAGTGCACACAGCGAGGTATAATGTATCACTGTAATAATAATAACACTACAGTGTACACAGCGGGGTATAATGTATCAGTGTAATAATAATAACACTACAGTGTACACAGCGGGGTATAATGTATCAGTGTAATAATAATAACACTGCAGTGTACACAGCGAGGTATAATGTACCAGTGTAATAATAACACTATAGTGTACACAGCGAGGTATAATGTATCAGTGTAATAATAACACTGTAGTGTACACAGCGAGGTATAATGTATCAGTGTAATAATAACAGTACAGTGTACACAGTGGGGTATAATGTATCAGTATAATAATAACACTACAGTATACACAGCGGGGTATAATGTATCAGTGTAATAATAATAACACTCCAGTGCACACAGTGAGGTATAATGTATCACTGTAATAATAATAACACTACAGTGTACACAGCGGGGTATAATGTATCAGTGTAATAATAATAACACTACAGTGTACACAGCGGGGTATAATGTATCAGTATAATAATAACACTACAGTGTACACAGCGGGTTATAATGTATCAGTGTAATAATAATAACACTGCAGTGTACACAGCTGGGTATAATGTATCAGTATAATAATAACACTACAGTGTACACAGCGGGGTATAATGTATCAGTGTAATAATAATAACACTACAGTGTACACAGCGGGGTACAATATATCAGTGTAATAATAATAACACTGCAGTGTACACAGCGAGGTATAATGTATCAGTGTAATAATAATAACACTGTAGTGTACACAGCGAGGTATAATGTATCAGTGTAATAATAATAACACTACAGTGTACACAGCGGGGTATAATGTATCAGTATAATAATAACACTACAGTGTACACAGCGGGTTATAATGTATCAGTGTAATAATAATAACACTGTAGTGTACACAGCGAGGTATAATGTATCAGTGTAATAATAATAACACTGTAGTGTACACAGCGGGGTATAATGTATCAGTGTAATAATAATAATAACACTACAGTGTACACAGCGGGGTATAATGTATCAGTATAATAATACCATTACAGTGTACACAGCGGGCTATAATGTATCAGTGTAATAATAATAATAACACTACAGTGTACACAGCGGGGTATAATGTATCATTGTAATAATAATAATAACACTACAGTGTACACAGCGAGGTATAATGTATCAGTGTAATAATAATAACACTACAGTGTACACAGCGGGGTATAATGTATCAGTGTAATAATAATAACACTACAGTGTACACAGCGGGGTATAATGTATCAGTGTAGTAATAATAATAACACTACAGTGTACACAGCGGGGTATAATGTATCAGTATAATAATAACACTACATTGTACACAGCGGGGTATAATGTATCAGTGTATTAATAACAACACTACAGTGTACACAGCGGGGTATAATATATCAGTGTAATAATAATAACACTGCAGTGTACACAGCGAGGTATAATGTATCAGTGTAATAATAATAACACTGTAGTGTACACAGCGGGGTATAATGTATCAGTGCAATAATAACACTACAGAGTACACAGCGGGGTATAATGTATCAGTGTAATAATAATAACACTACAGTGTACACAGCGGGGTATAATGTATCAGTGTAATAATAATAACACTACAGTGTACACAGCGGGGTATAATCTATCAGTGTAATAATAATAACACTACAGTGTACACAGCGGGGTATAATGTATCAGTGTAATAATAATAACACTGTAGTGTACACAGCGAGGTATAATGTATCAGTGTAATAATAATAACACTACAGTGTACACAGCGGGGTATAATGTATCAGTGTAATAATAATAACACTACAGTGTACACAGCGGGGTATAATGTATCAGTGTAATAATAATAACACTGCAGTGTATACAGCGAGGTATAATGTATCAGTGTAATAATAATAACACTACAGTGTACACAGCGGGGTATAATGCATCAGTGTAATAATAACATTATAGTGTACACAGCGGGGTATAATGTATCAGTATAATAATAACACTATAGTGTACACAGCGGGGTATAATGTATCAGTGTAATAATAATAACACTACAGTGTACACAGCGGGGTATAATGTATCGGTGTAATAATAACACTACAGTGTACACAGCGGGGTATAATGTATCGGTGTAATAATAATAACACTATACTGTACACATCGGGGTATAATGTATCAGTGTAATAATAATAACACTACAGTGTACACAGCAGGGTATAATATATCAGTGTAATAATAACACTACAGTGTACACAGCGGGGTATAATGTATCAGTGTAATTATAACACTACAGTGCATACAGCGGGGTATAATGTATCACTGTAATAATAATAATAACACTACAGTGTACACAGCGGGGTATAATATATCAGTGTAATAATAACACTACAGTGTACACAGCGGGGTATAATGTATCTGTAATAATAACACTACAGTGCACACAGCGGGGTATAATGTATCAGTGTAATAATAATAATAACACTACAGTGTACACAGAGGGGTATAATATATCACTGTAATAATAACACTACAGTGTACACAGCGGGGTATAATGTATCAGTGTAATAATAATAATAACACTACAGTGTACATAGCGGGGTATAATATATCGGTGTAATAATAATAACACTATACTGTACACATCGGGGTATAATGTATCAGTGTAATTATAACACTACAGTGCACACAGCGGGGTATAATGTATCAGTGTAATAATAATAATAACACTACAGTGTACATAGCGGGGTATAATGTATCGGTGTAATAATAATAACACTATACTGTACACATCGGGGTATAATGTATCAGTGTAATTATAACACTACAGTGCACACAGCGGGGTATAATGTATCAGTGTAATAATAATAATAACACTACAGTGTACACAGCGGGGTATAATATATCAGTGTAATAATAACACTACAGTGTACACAGCGGGGTATAATGTATCGGTGTAATAATAATAACACTATACTGTACACAGCGGGTTATAATGTATCAGTGTAATAATAATAACACTACAGTGTACACAGCGGGGTATAATGTATCAGTGTAGTAATAATAATAATAACACTACAGTGTACACAGCGGGGTATAATGTATCAGTGTAATAATAATAACACTACAGTGTACACAGCAAGATATAATATATCAGTGTAATAATAATAACACTACAGTGTACACAGCGGGGTATAATGTATCAGTGTAATAATAATAATAACACTACAGTGTACACAGCGGGGTATAATGTATCGGTGTAATAATAATAACACTACAGTGCACACAGCAGGGTATAATGTATCAGTGTAATAATAATAACACTATAGTGTACACAGCGGGGTATAATGTATCACTGTAATAATAATAACACTACAGTGTACGAGGTATAATGTATCGGTTTAATAATAATAACACTACAGTGTACACAGCGGGGTATAATGTATCAGTGTAATAATAATAACACTACAGTGCCCACAGCGGGGTATAATGTATCACTGTAATAATAATAACACTACAGTGTACGAGGTATAATGCATCGGTTTAATAATAATAACACTACAGTGTACACAGCGGGGTATAATGTATCAGTGCAATAATAATAACACTACAGTGTACACAGCGGGGTATAATGTATCAGAGTAATAATAACACTACAGTGTACACAGCGGGGTATAATGTATCTTTGTAATATTAATAACACTACAGTGTACACAGCGGGGTAAAATGTATCAGTGTAAAAATAATAACACTACAGTGTACACAGCGGGGTATAATGTATCAGTCTAATAATAACACTATAGTGTAAACAGTGGGGTATAATCTATCAGTGTAATAATAATAATAATAATAATAATAATAATAATAACACTACAGTGTACACAGCAGGGTAAAATGTATCAGTGTAATAATAATAACACTACAGTGTACACAGCGAGGTATAATGTATCAGTGTAATAATAATAACACTACAGTGTACACAGCGGGGTATAATATATCAGTGTAATAATAATAACACTACAGTGTACACAGTGGGGTATAATGTATCAGTGTAATACTAACACTACAGTGTACACAGCGGGGTATAATGTATCAGTGCAATAATAATAATAACACTACAGTGTACACAGCGGGGTATAATCTATCAGTGTAATAATGATAACACTACAGTGTACACAGCGGGGTATAATGTATCAGTGTAATAATAATAACACTACAGTGTACACAGCGGGGTATAATGTATCAGTGTAATAATAATAACACTACAGTGTACACAGCGAGGTATAATGCATCAGTGTAATAATAACACTACAGTGCACACAGCGGGGTATAATGTATCAGTGTAATAATAACACTATAGTGTACACAGCGGGGTATAATGTATCAGTGTAATAATAACACTGAAGTGTACACAGCGAGGTATAATGTATCAGTGTAATAATAACAGTACAGTGTACACAGCGGGGTATAATGTATCAGTATAATAATAACACTACAGTGTACACAGCGGGGTATAATGTATCAGTGTAATAATAACACTACAGAGTACAACAGGGGGGTATAATGTATCAGTGTAATAATAATTACACTGTAGTGTACACAGCGGGGTATAATGTATCAGTGTAATAATAATAACACTGTAGTGTACACAGCGGGGTATAATGTATCAGTGTAATAATATTAACACTACAGTGCACACAGCGGAGTATAATGTATCAGTGTAGTAATAATAACACTACAGTGTACACAGCGGGGTATAATGTATCAGTGTAATAATAATAATAACACTACAGTGTACACAGCGAGGTAAAATGTATCAGTGTAAAAATAATAACACTATAGTGTACACAGCGGGGTATAATGTATCAGTGTAATAATAACACTACAGTGTACACAGCGGGGTATAATGTATCAATGTAATAATAATAACAACACTATAGTGTACACAGCGGGGTATAATGTATCAGTCTAATAATAACACTATAGTGTAAACAGTGGGGTATAATCTATCAGTTTAATAATAATAATAATAATAATAATAATAATAACACTACAGTGTACACAGCAGGGTAAAATGTATCAGTGTAATAATAATAACACTACAGTGTACACAGCGAGGTATAATTTATCAGTGTAATAATAACACTACAGTGTACACAGCGGGGTAAAATGTATCAGTGCAATAATAATAATAACACTACAGTGTACACAGCGGGGTATAATCTATCAGTGTAATAATAATAACACTACAGTGTACACAGCGGGGCATAATGTATCAGTGTAATAATAATAACACTACAGTGTACACAGCGGGGTATAATGTATCAGTGTAATAATAATAACACTACAGTGTACAAGGCGGGGTATAATGTATTAGTGAAATAATAATAACACTACAGTGTACACAGCGAGGTATAATGCATCAGTGTAATAATAACACTACAGTGTACACAGCGGGGTATAATGTATCAGTGTAATAATAACACTACAGTGTACACAGCGGGGTATAATGTATCAGTGTAATAATAACACTATAGTGTACACAGCGAGGTATAACGTATCAGTGTAATAATAACACTGAAGTGTACACAGCGAGGTATAATGTATCAGTGTAATAATAACAGTACAGTATACACAGCAGGGTATAATGTATCAGTATAATAATAACACTATAGTGTACAGCGCGGTATAATGTATCAGTGTAATAATAACACTACAGTGTACACAGCGGGGTATAATGTATCAGTGTAATAATAATAATACTAAAGTGTACACAGCATGGTATAATGTATCGGTGTAATAACACTACAGTGTACACAGCGGGGTATAATGTATCAGTGTAATAATAATAACACTACAGTGTACACAGTGGGGTATAATGTGTCAGTGTAATAATAATAACACTACCGTGTACACAGCGGGGTATAATGTATCGGTGTAATAATAATAACAGTACAGTGTACACAGCGGGGTATAATGTATCAGTGTAATAATAATAACACTACAGTGTACACAGCAGGGTATAAGGTATCGGTGTAATAATAATAACACTACAGTGTACACAGCGGGGTATAATGTATCAGTGTAATAATAATAACACTACAGTGTACACAGCGGGGTATAATGTATCAGCGTAATAATAATAATAATACCATAGTGTACACAGCGGGGTATAATCTATCAGTGTAATAATAATAACACTACAGTGTACACAGCGGGGTATAATGTATCACTGTAATAATAATAACACTACAGTGTACACAGCGAGGTATAATGTATCCGCGTAATAATAATAACACTACAGTGTACACAGCGAGGTATAAAGTATCAGTGTAATAATAATAACAACACTATAGTGTACACAGCGGGGTATAATGTATCAGTGTAATAATAATAACACTACAGTGTACACAGCAAGATATAATATATCAGTGTAATAATAATAACACTACAGTGTACACAGCGGGGTATAATGTATCAGTGTAATAATAATAATAACACTACAGTGTACACAGCGGGGTATAATGTATCAGTGTAATAATAATAATAATAATAATAACACTACAGTGTACACAGCGAGGTATAATTTATCAGTGTAATAATAACACTACAGTGTACACAGCGGGGTATAATGTATCAGTGTAATAATAATAATAACACCACAGTGTACACAGCGGGGTATAATCTATCAGTGTAATAATAATAACACTACAGTGTACACAGCGGGGTATAATGTATCAGTGTAATAATAATAACACTACAGTGTACACAGCGGGGTATAATTTATCAGTGTAATAATAATAACAACACTACAGTGTACACAGCGGGGTATAATGTATCAGTGAAATTATAACACTACAGTGCATACAGCGGGGTATAATGTATCAGTGTAATAATAATAATAACACTACAGTGTACACAGCGGGGTATAATATATCAGTGTAATAATAACACTACAGTGTACACAGCGGGGTATAATGTATCAGTGTAATAATAGTAACACTACAGTGTACACAGCGGGGTATAATATATCAGTGTAATAATAACACTACAGTGTACACAGCGGGGTATAATGCATCGGTGTAATAATAATAACACTATACTGTACACAGCGGGGTATAATGTATCAGTGTAATAATAATAACACTACAGTGTACACAGCGGGGTATAATGTATCAGTGTAATAATAATAACACTACAGTGTACACAGCGGGGTATAATGTATCAGTGTAATAATAATAACACTACAGTGTACACAGCGGGGTATAATGTATCAGTGTAATAATAATAACACTACAGTGTACACAGCGGGGTATAATGTATCAGTGTAATAATAATAACACTACAGTGTACACAGCGAGATATAATATATCAGTGTAATAATAATAACACTACAGTGTACACAGCGGGGTATAATGTATCAGTGTAATAATAATAACACTACAATGTACACAGCGGGGTATAATGTATCAGTGTAATAATAATAATAACACTACAGTGTACACAGCGGGGTATAATGTATCGGTGTAATAATAATAACACTAAAGTGCACACAGCAGGGTATAATGTATCAGTGTAATAATAACACTACAGTGTACACAGCGGGGTATAATGTATCAGAGTAATAATAACACTACAGTGTACACAGCGGGGTATAATGTATCAGTGTAATAATAATAACACTACAGTGTACACAGCGGGGTATAATGTATCAGTGTAATAATAACACTACAGTGTACACAGCAGGGTATAATGTATCAGTGTAATAATAATAACACTACAGTGTACACAGCGGGGTATAATATAATAGTGTAATAATAACACTACAGTGTACACAGCGGGGTATAATGTATCAGTGTAATAATAACACTACAGTGTACACAGGGGGGTATAATGTATCGGTGTAATAATAACACTACAGTGTACACAGCAGGGTATAATGTATCGGTGTAATAATAATAACACTACAGTGTACACATCGGGGTATAATGTATCAGTGTAATAATAACACTACAGTGTACACAGCAGGGTATAATATATCAGTGTAATAATAACACTACAGTGTACACAGCGGGGTATAATGTATCAGTGTAATTATAACACTACAGTGCATACAGCGGGGTATAATGTATCAGTGTAATAATAATAATAACACTACAGTGTACACAGCGGGGTATAATATATCAGTGTAATAATAACACTACAGTGTACACAGCGGGGTATAATGTATCAGTGTAATAATAACACTACAGTGTACACAGCGGGGTATAATGTATCAGTGTAATAATAATAATAACACTACAGTGTACACAGCGGGGTATAATGTATCGGTGTAATAATAATAACACTATACTGTACACATCGGGGTATAATGTATCAGTGTAATAATAATAACACTACAGTGTACACAGCAGGGTATAATATATCAGTGTAATAATAACACTACAGTGTACACAGCGGGGTATAATGTATCAGTGTAATTATAACACTAAAGTGCACACAGCGGGGTATAATGTATCAGTGTAATAATAATAATAACACTACAGTATACACAGCGGGGTATAATATATCAGTGTAATAATAACACTACAGTGTACACAGCGGGGTATAATGTATCAGTGTAATAATAATAATAACACTACAGTGTACACAGCGGGGTATAATGTATCAGTGTAATAATAATAACACTACAGTGTACACAGCGGGGTATAATGTATCAGTGTAATTATAACACTACAGTGCATACAGCGGGGTATAATGTATCATTGTAATAATAATAATAACACCACAGTGTACACAGCGGGGTATAATCTATCATTGTAATAATAATAACACTACAGTGTACACAGCGGGGTATAATGTATCAGTGTAATAATAACACTACAGTGTACACAGCGGGGTATAATGTATCAGTGTAATAATAATAACACTACAGTGTACACAGCAGGGTATAATGTATCAGTGTAATAATAATAACACTACAGTGTACACAGCGGGGTATAATGTATCAGTGTAATAATAATAACACTACAGTGTACACAGCGGGGTATAATGTATCAGTGTAATAATAACACTACAGTGTACACAGCGGGGTATAATGTATCGGTGTAATAATAACACTACAGTGCACACAGCAGGGTATAATGTATCGGTGTAATAATAATAACACTATACTGTACACATCGGGGTATAATGTATCAGTGTAATAATAATAACACTACAGTGTACACAGCAGGGTATAATATATCAGTGTAATAATAACACTACAGTGTACACAGCGGGGTATAATGTATCAGTGTAATTATAACACTACAGTGCATACAGCGGGGTATAATGTATCAGTGTAATAATAATAATAATAATAACACTACAGTGTACACAGCGGGGTATAATATATCAGTGTAATAATAACACTACAGTGTACACAGCGGGGTATAATGTATCAGTGTAATAATAACACTACAGTGTACATAGCGGGGTATAATGTATCACTGTAATAATAATAATAACACTACAGTGTACACAGCGGGGTATAATGTATCGGTGTAATAATAATAACACTATACTGTACACATCGGGGTATAATGTATCAGTGTAATAATAATAACACTACAGTGTACACAGCAGGGTATAATATATCAGTGTAATAATAACACTACAGGGTACACAGCGGGGTATAATGTATCAGTGTAATTATAACACTACAGTGCACACAGCGGGGTACAATGTATCAGTGTAATAATAATAATAACACTACAGTGTACACAGCGGGGTATAATATATCAGTGTAATAATAACACTACAGTGTACACAGCGGGGTATAATGTATCAGTGTAATAATAATAATAACACTACAGTGTACACAGCGGGGTATAATGTATCAGTGTAATAATAATAACACTACAGTGTACACAGCGGGGTATAATGTATCAGTGTAATTATAACACTACAGTGCATACAGCGGGGTATAATGTATCATTGTAATAATAATAATAACAACACCACAGTGTACACAGCGGGGTATAATCTATCAGTGTAATAATAATAACACTACAGTGTACACAGCGGGGTATAATGTATCAGTGTAATAATAATAACACTACAGTGTACACAGCGGGGTATAATGTATCAGTGTAATAATAATAACACTACAGTGTACACAGCGGGGTATAATGTATCAGTGTAATTATAACACTACAGTGCATACAGCGGGGTATAATGTATCAGTGAAATAATAATAATAACACTGTAGTGTACACAGCGAGGTATAATGTATCAGTGTAATAATAACACTACAGTGTACACAGCGGGGTATAATGTATCAGTGTAATAATAACACTATAGTGTACACAGCGAGGTATAATGTATCAGTGTAATAATAACACTGTAGTGTACACAGCGAGGTATAATGTATCAGTGTAATAATAACAGTACAGTGTACACAGTGGGGTATAATGTATCAGTATAATAATAACACTACAGTATACACATCGGGGTATAATGTATCAGTGTAATAATAATAACACTCCAGTGCACACAGCGAGGTATAATGTATCACTGTAATAATAATAACACTACAGTGTACACAGCGGGGTATAATGTATCAGTGTAATAATAATAACACTACAGTGTACACAGCGGGGTATAATGTATCAGTGTAATAATAATAACACTGCAGTGTACACAGCGAGGTATAATGTACCAGTGTAATAATAACACTATAGTGTACACAGCGAGGTATAATGTATCAGTGTAATAATAACACTGTAGTGTACACAGCGAGGTATAATGTATCAGTGTAATAATAACAGTACAGTGTACACAGTGGGGTATAATGTATCAGTATAATAATAACACTACAGTATACACAGCGGGGTATAATGTATCAGTGTAATAATAATAACACTCCAGTGCACACAGTGAGGTATAATGTATCACTGTAATAATAATAACACTACAGTGTACACAGCGGGGTATAATGTATCAGTGTAATAATAATAACACTACAGTGTACACAGCGGGGTATAATGTATCAGTATAATAATAACACTACAGTGTACACAGCGGGTTATAATGTATCAGTGTAATAATAATAACACTGCAGTGTACACAGCTGGGTATAATGTATCAGTATAATAATAACACTACAGTGTACACAGCGGGGTATAATGTATCAGTGTAATAATAATAACACTACAGTGTACACAGCGGGGTACAATATATCAGTGTAATAATAATAACACTGCAGTGTACACAGCGAGGTATAATGTATCAGTGTAATAATAATAACACTGTAGTGTACACAGCGAGGTATAATGTATCAGTGTAATAATAATAACACTACAGTGTACACAGCGGGGTATAATGTATCAGTATAATAATAACACTACAGTGTACACAGCGGGTTATAATGTATCAGTGTAATAATAATAACACTGTAGTGTACACAGCGAGGTATAATGTATCAGTGTAATAATAATAACACTGTAGTGTACACAGCGGGGTATAATGTATCAGTGTAATAATAATAATAACACTACAGTGTACACAGCGGGGTATAATGTATCAGTATAATAATACCATTACAGTGTACACAGCGGGCTATAATGTATCAGTGTAATAATAATAATAACACTACAGTGTACACAGCGGGGTATAATGTATCATTGTAATAATAATAATAACACTACAGTGTACACAGCGAGGTATAATGTATCAGTGTAATAATAATAACACTACAGTGTACACAGCGGGGTATAATGTATCAGTGTAATAATAATAACACTACAGTGTACACAGCGGGGTATAATGTATCAGTGTAGTAATAATAATAACACTACAGTGTACACAGCGGGGTATAATGTATCAGTATAATAATAACACTACATTGTACACAGCGGGGTATAATGTATCAGTGTATTAATAACAACACTACAGTGTACACAGCGGGGTATAATATATCAGTGTAATAATAATAACACTGCAGTGTACACAGCGAGGTATAATGTATCAGTGTAATAATAATAACACTGTAGTGTACACAGCGGGGTATAATGTATCAGTGCAATAATAACACTACAGAGTACACAGCGGGGTATAATGTATCAGTGTAATAATAATAACACTACAGTGTACACAGCGGGGTATAATGTATCAGTGTAATAATAATAACACTACAGTGTACACAGCGGGGTATAATCTATCAGTGTAATAATAATAACACTACAGTGTACACAGCGGGGTATAATGTATCAGTGTAATAATAATAACACTGTAGTGTACACAGCGAGGTATAATGTATCAGTGTAATAATAATAACACTACAGTGTACACAGCGGGGTATAATGTATCAGTGTAATAATAATAACACTACAGTGTACACAGCGGGGTATAATGTATCAGTGTAATAATAATAACACTGCAGTGTATACAGCGAGGTATAATGTATCAGTGTAATAATAATAACACTACAGTGTACACAGCGGGGTATAATGCATCAGTGTAATAATAACATTATAGTGTACACAGCGGGGTATAATGTATCAGTATAATAATAACACTATAGTGTACACAGCGGGGTATAATGTATCAGTGTAATAATAATAACACTACAGTGTACACAGCGGGGTATAATGTATCAGTGTAATAATAATAATAATAACACTACAGTGTACACAGCGGGGTATAATGTATCAGTGTAATAATAATAACACTGTAGTGTACACAGCGAGGTATAATGTATCAGTGTAATAATAATAACACTACAGTGAACACAGCGGGGTATAATGTATCAGTGTAATAATAATAACACTACAGTGTACACAGCGGGGTATAATGTATCAGTGTAATAATAAAAACACTGCAGTGTACACAGCGAGGTATAATGTATCAGTGTAATAATAATAACACTACAGTATACACAGCGGGGTATAATGTATCAGTGTAATAATAACACTATAGTGTACACAGCGGGGTATAATGTATCAGTGTAATAATAATAATAACACTACAGTGTACACAGCGAGGTATAATGTATCAGTGTAATAATAATAACACTACAGTGTACACAGCGGGGTATAATGTATCAGTGTAATAATAATAACACTACAGTGTACACAGCGGGGTATAATGTATCAGTGTAATAATAATAACACTACAGTGTACACAGCGGGGTATAATGTATCAGTATAATAATAACACTACAGTGTACACAGCGGGGTATAATGTATCAGTGTAATAATAACAACACTACAGTGTACACAGCGGGGTATAATATATCAGTGTAATAATAATAACACTGCAGTGTACACAGCGAGGTATAATGTATCAGTGTAATAATAATAACACTAGTGTACACAGCGGGGTATAATGTATCAGTGCAATAATAACACTACAGAGTACACAGCGGGGTATAATATATCAGTGTAATAATAATAACACTACAGTGTACACAGCGGGGTATAATGTATCAGTGTAATAATAATAACACTACAGTGTACACAGCGGGGTATAATCTATCAGTGTAATAATAATAACACTACAGTGTACACAGCGGGGTATAATGTATCAGTGTAATAATAATAACACTGTAGTGTACACAGCGAGGTATAATGTATCAGTGTAATAATAATAACACTACAGTGTACACAGCGGGGTATAATGTATCAGTGTAATAATAATAACACTACAGTGTACACAGCGGGGTATAATGGATCAGTGTAATAATAATAACACTGCAGTGTACACAGCGAGGTATAATGTATCAGTGTAGTAATAATAACACTACAGTGTACACAGCGGGGTATAATGCATCAGTGTAATAATAACACTATAGTGTACACAGCGGGGTATAATGTATCAGTATAATAATAACACTATAGTGTACACAGCGGGGTATAATGTATCAGTGTAATAATAATAACACTACAGTGTACACAGCGCGGTATAATGTATCAGTGTAATAATAATAATAATAACACTACAGTGTACACAGCGGGGTATAATGTATCAGTGTAATAATAATAACACTGTAGTGTACACAGCGAGGTATAATGTATCAGTGTAATAATAATAACACTACAGTGAACACAGCGGGGTATAATGTATCAGTGTAATAATAATAACACTACAGTGTACACAGCGGGGTATAATGTATCAGTGTAATAATAATAACACTGCAGTGTACACAGCGAGGTATAATGTATCAGTGTAATAATAATAACACTACAGTATACACAGCGGGGTATAATGTATCAGTGTAATAATAACACTATAGTGTACACAGCGGGGTATAATGTATCAGTGTAATAATAATAACACTACAGTGTACACAGCGCGGTATAATGTATCAGTGTAATAATAATAATAATAACACTACAGTGTACACAGCGGGGTATAATGTATCAGTGTAATAATAATAACACTGTAGTGTACACAGCGAGGTATAATGTATCAGTGTAATAATAATAACACTACAGTGTACACAGCGGGGTATAATGTATCAGTGTAATAATAATAACACTACAGTGTACACAGCGGGGTATAATGTATCAGTGTAATAATAATAACACTGCAGTGTACACAGCGAGGTATAATGTATCAGTGTAATAATAATAACACTACAGTATACACAGCGGGGTATAATGTATCAGTGTAATAATAACACTATAGTGTACACAGCGGGGTATAATGTATCAGTTTAATAATAATAAAAATTACAGTGTACACAGCAGGGTATAATGTATCAGTGTAATAATAACACTACAGTGTACACAGCGGGGTATAATGTATCAGTGTAATAATAATAACACTGCAGTGTACACAGCGAGGTATAATGTATCAGTGTAATAATAACACTACAGTGTACACAGCGGGGTATAATGTATCAGTGTAATAATAACACTACAGTGTACACAGTGGGGTATAATATATCAGTGTAATAATAATAACACTACAATGTACACAGCGGGGTATAATGTATCAGTGTAATAATAACACTGTAGTGTACACAGCAAGGTATAATGTATCAGTGTAATAATAATAACACTACAGTGTACACAGCGGGGTATAATGTATCAGTGCAATAATAATAACACTACAGTGTACACAGCGGGGTATAATGTATCAGTGTAATAATAACACTATAGAGTTCACAGCGGGTATAATGTATCAGTGTAATAATAACACTAGTGTACACAGCGAGGTATAATGTATCAGTGTAATAATAACACTATTGAGTTCACAGCGGGTATAATGTATCAGTGTAATAATAACACTGTAGTGTACACAGCGAGGTATAATGTATCAGTGTAATAATAATAACACTACAGTGTACACAGCGGGGTATAATGTATCAGTGTAATAATAATAACACTACAGTGTACACAGCGGGGTATAATGTATCAGTGTAATAATAATAACATTGCAGTGTACACAGCGGGGTATAATGTATCAGTGTAATAATAATAACACTGCAGTGTACACAGCGGGGTATAATGTATCAGTGTAATAATAATAACACTACAGTGTACACAGCGCGGTATAATGTATCAGTGTAATAATAACACTGCAGTGTACACAGCGGGGTATAATGTATCAGTGTAATAATAACACTATAGTGTACACAGCGGGGTATAATGTATCAGTGTAATAATAATAACACTACAGTGTACACAGCGAGGTATAATGTATCAGTGTAATAATAATAACACTACAGTGTACACAGCGGGGTATAATGTGTCAGTGTAATAATAATAACACTATAGTGTACACAGCAGGGTATAATGTATCAGTGTAATAATAACACTACAGTGTACACAGCGGGGTATAATGTATCAGTGTAATAATAACACTATAGTGTACACAGCGAGGTATAATGTATCAGTGTAATAATAATAACACTACAGTGTACACAGCGGGTATAATGTATCAGTGTAATAATAATAACACTACAGTGTACACAGCGGGGTATAATGTATCAGTGTAATAATAACACTACAGTGTACACAGCGGGGTATAATGTGTCAGTGTAATAATAATAACACTACAGTGTACACAGCGGGGTATAATCGATCAGTGTAATAATAATAACACTACAGTGTATACAGCGAGGTATAATGTATCAGTGTAATAATAATAACACTACAGTGTACACAGCGGGGTATAATGTATCAGTGTAATAATAATAACACTACAGTGTACACAGCAGGGTATAATGTATCAGTGTAATAATAACACTACAGTGTACACAGCGAGATATATCAGTGTAATAATAATAACACTACAGTGTACACAGCGAGGTATAATGTATCAGTGTAATAATAATAACACTGTAGTGTACACAGCGGGGTATAATGTATCAGTGTAATAATAATAACACTACAGTGTACACAGCGGGGTATAATGTATCAGTGTAATAATAATAACACTGTAGTGTACACAGCAGGGTATAATCTATCAGTGTAATAATAATAACACTACAGTGTACACAGCGGGGTATAATGTATCAGTGTAATAATAATAACACTACAGTGTACACAGCGGGGCATAATGTATCAGTGTAATAATAACAACACTGTAGTGTACACAGCGGGGTATAATGTATCAGTGTAATAATAATAACACTACAGTGTACACAGCGAGGTATAATGTATCAGTGTAATAATAATAACACTACAGTGTACACAGCGAGGTATAATGTATCAGTGTAATAATAATAACACTACAGTGTACACAGCGGGTATAATGTATCAGTGTAATAATAATAACACTACAGTGTACACAGCGAGGTATAATGTATCAGTGTAATAATAATAACACTACAGTGTACACAGCGAGGTATAATGTATCAGTGTAATAATAATAACACTACAGTGTACACAGCGGGGTATAATGTATCAGTGTAATAATAATAACACTACAGTGTACACAGCGGGGTATAATGTATCAGTGTAATAATAACACTATAGTGTACACAGCGAGGTATAATGTATCAGTGTAATAATAATAACACTACAGTGTACACAGCGGGTATAATGTTTCAGTGTAATAATAATAACACTGTAGTGTACACAGCAGGGTATAATGTATCAGTGTAATAATAACACTACAGTGTACACAGCGGGGTATAATGTGTCAGTGTAATAATAATAACACTACAGTGTACACAGCGGGGTATAATCTATCAGTGTAATAATAATAACACTACAGTGTACACAGCGAGGTATAATGTATCAGTGTAATAATAATAACACTACAGTGTACACAGCGGGGTATAATCTATCAGTGTAATAATAATAACACTACAGTGTACACAGCGAGGTATAATGTATCAGTGTAATAATAATAACACTACAGTGTACACAGCGAGGTATAATGTATCAGTGTAATAATAATAACACTACAGTGTACACAGAGAGGTATAATGTATCAGTGTAATAATAATAACACTACAGTGTACACAGCAGGGTATAATGTATCAGTGTAATAATAACACTACAGTGTACACAGCGAGATATATCAGTGTAATAATAATAACACTACAGTGTACACAGCGAGGTATAATGTATCAGTGTAATAATAATAACACTGTAGTGTACACAGCGGGGTATAATGTATCAGTGTAATAATAATAACACTACAGTGTACACAGCGGGGTATAATGTATCAGTGTAATAATAATAACACTACAGTGTACACAGCGAGGTATAATGTATCAGTGTAATAATAATAACACTACAGTGTACACAGCGGGTATAATGTATCAGTATAATAATAATAACACTACAGTGTACACAGAGAGGTATAATGTATCAGTGTAATAATAATAACACTACAGTGTACACAGCAGGGTATAATCTATCAGTGTAATAATAATAACACTACAGTGTACACAGCGGGGTATAATGTATCAGTGTAATAATAATAACACTACAGTGTACACAGCGGGGTATAATGTATCAGTGTAATAATAACACTACAGTGTACACAGCGAGGTATAATGTATCAGTGTAATAATAATAACACTGTAGTGTACACAGCGAGGTATAATGTATCAGTGTAATAATAATAACACTACAGTGTACACAGCGGGGTATAATGTATCAGTATAATAATAACACTACAGTGTACACAGCGGGGCATAATGTATCAGTGTAATAATAACCACACTGTAGTGTACACAGCGGGGTATAATGTATCAGTGTAATAATAATAACACTACAGTGTACACAGCGAGGTATAATGTATCAGTGTAATAATAATAACACTACAGTGTACACAGCGAGGTATAATGTATCAGTGTAATAATAATAACACTACAGTGTACACAGCGGGTATAATGTATCAGTGTAATAATAATAACACTACAGTGTACACAGCGAGGTATAATGTATCAGTGTAATAATAATAACACTACAGTGTACACATCGGGGTATAATGTATCAGTGTAATAATAATAACACTACAGTGTACTCAGCGAGGTATAATGTATCAGTGTAATAATAATAACACTACAGTGTACACAGCGGGGTATAATGTATCAGTGTAATAATAACACTACAGTGTACACAGTGAGGTATAATGTATCAGTGTAATAATAATAACACTACAGTGTACACAGCGGGGTATAATGTATCAGTATAATAATAACACTACAGTGTACACAGCGAGGTATAATGTATCAGTGTAATAATAATAACATTACAGTGTATACAGCGGGGTATAATGTATCAGTGTAATAATAATAATAACACTACAGTGTACACAGCGGGGTATAATGTATCGGTGTAATAATAACACTACAGTGTACACAGCGGGGCATAATGTATCAGTGTAATAATAATAACACTACAGTGTATACAGCGGCGTATAATGTATCAGTGTAATAATAACACTACAGTGTACACAGCGAGGTATAATGTATCAGTGTAATAATAACAGTACAGTGTACACAGCGGGGTATAATGTATCAGTGTAATAATAACACTGCAGTGTACACAGCGGGGTATAATGTATCAGTGTAATAATAACACTACAGTGTACACAGCAGGGTATAATGTATCAGTGTAATAATAACACTACAGTGTACACAGCGAGATATATCAGTGTAATAATAATAACACTACAGTGTACACAGCGAGGTATAATGTATCAGTGTAATAATAATAACATTACAGTGTATACAGCGGGGTATAATGTATCAGTATAATAATAACACTACAGTGTACACAGCGGGGTATAATGTATCAGTGTAATAATAATAACACTACAGTGTACACAGCGGGGTATAATGTATCGGTGTAATAATAATAACACTACAGTGTACACAGTGAGGTATAATGTATCAGTGTAATAATAATAACACTACAGTGTACACAGCGGGTATAATGTATCAGTGTAATAATAATAACACTACAGTGTACACAGCGAGGTATAATGTATCAGTGTAATAATAATAACACTACAGTGTACACATCGGGGTATAATGTATCAGTGTAATAATAATAACACTACAGTGTACTCAGCGAGGTATAATGTATCAGTGTAATAATAATAACACTACAGTGTACACAGCGGGGTATAATGTATCAGTGTAATAATAACACTACAGTGTACACAGTGAGGTATAATGTATCAGTGTAATAATAATAACACTACAGTGTACACAGCGGGGTATAATGTATCAGTATAATAATAACACTACAGTGTACACAGCGAGGTATAATGTATCAGTGTAATAATAATAACATTACAGTGTATACAGCAGGGTATAATGTATCAGTGTAATAATAATAATAACACTACAGTGTACACAGCGGGGTATAATGTATCGGTGTAATAATAACACTACAGTGTACACAGCGGGGCATAATGTATCAGTGTAATAATAATAACACTACAGTGTATACAGCGGCGTATAATGTATCAGTGTAATAATAACACTACAGTGTACACAGCGAGGTATAATGTATCAGTGTAATAATAACAGTACAGTGTACACAGCGGGGTATAATGTATCAGTGTAATAATAACACTGCAGTGTACACAGCGGGGTATAATGTATCAGTGTAATAATAACACTATAGTGTACACAGCGGGGTATAATGTATCAGTGTAATAATAATAACACTACAGTGTACACAGCGGGGTATAATGTATCAGTGTAATAATAACACTGCAGTGTACACAGCAGGGTATAATGTATCGGTGTAATAATAATAACACTACAGTGTACACAGCGGGGTATAATGTATCAGTATAATAATAACACTACAGTGTACACAGCGGGGTATAATGTATCGGTGTAATAATAATAACACTACAGTGTACACAGCGGGGTATAATGTATCAGTGTAATAATAACACTACAGTGTACACAGCGGGGTATAATGTATTAGTGTAATAATAATAACACTACAGTGTACACAGCGGGGTATAATGTATCAGTGTAATAATAACACTATTATACACCTTGCAGTATTATCGTACACCGATTCGTTATAACTCTGGATGATAGTTTCTTGCTGCTTCTTCTTACCAGACTCGGAATTTCTGACATTTCTTCTTTTTGCAGCGGTTCGTTTTTGGGGGTCACTTCCATTTCAGACCTGGGGGACTTAAAGAATTGTCCTATGAATAAGTCAGTAACATAATAACAGCGATCAGACAAAAATCTATAAATCCCCCTTCTGTCTGGGCAAAGACTCTCCGTCTGCCCGGGTCCTGCTGTCATTATCTTTAATGGAACAGCGCCCCTAGTGGCCAAAGAGTGGAAATGTAAAAATGTGTAAATTCGCGAGTCGTGTCATATGACCCTTTTTTGACTGTGCTGATTGGCTAAGGGGGTGGCCTAGATGGCAAACTCATTTCCTATTGGCCCTTGAGTAGGTGCAAATGTGGCTCCTCGTTTATTACCAGCACACTCCTCAGGTTTAGGACCCGTCCTGGTGACTGTTTTCTTGTCTCTTTAATTTTGAGTACATTCTAACGCTGGGGGTCCTTTTTTGAAGAGGAGGCATCTTCTGATAGTATAAGTCCCCGGCTGGGGCCCAATATTAATTTTTCGAAGTCTGGAAATTTCCAAAAATACTTCCAAATCCTTAATCTCTCCCAGAGAAGAATGCAGCTGTAAGAAAAACAACAAAAAACCGAGCATCGGAGCCATCGCCATTGTCACCCAGCTTTTTCAGATACAGTAAAGTTTTGGGAAATCTGTTTTTATTTTGTGCTGCACATCCTATATGTCATGTCCCCGTCGTGCCATTCATGTCGCTATATACATCTTCGTAGTCTCTGGATGTGTCCATTCACTGACAGCCTGCAGAGGTGGTGACACATCGACAGAGGCCAATAAAGGGCTGCAAAACTATAGATTGTGTCTATTTTTCACAACCCCTGCAGGCTGTCAGTGAATGGGCACATCCAGAGGCTTACGTCTCGCAGCTGAGGGCTTGTTACATTGTATCAGTGCAGGTAAGAGTGTAAGCAAGCACAGATCTTGAACAAACCTGTCCACCATACTTTGCACTGCAAGTGACGACACCTGCCTAGTATCTTATGTTTTTTAGGGGCATGATGGCCAATAGCCCCTATGGGGTAGGGTTTAATACGCAATGGGGTGTGGAGAGGGATATGGCGGCACGACCGGACTCACCTGGTGGCCAGGTAGTGTCTGTTCTCTGCTTTGTTTGCTAAGTGCGAGCCTCTTCGTCTCTGCAAACGTGGAGCTTAAGTCAGCGACTCCGGAGAGGAAGCCAGTCCGGCAGCTTTAACGGGAAGCCGCTGGTTAACCCCTTCCTGCCACAGTATCTTTAACAGCAGATCTAACCAATCCGAGCCGGCGTCACTGCAGGTATCCTTTGAGGTGGGATCTGTGGCTGCCAACAGCCCCCAATAATAAGTAGTCCTGCTCCCCCTCGGAGTCGTCCTTATATCTTTGCCCCAAATCGCACCTTTCTCTGCTGCCAGATGTGCGACGATTCCCTTTACTCAACCCTAAAAATAAATCAGGAAGTTTGAGCTCGTGGTCAGCAGCACTAGGCGGTATTATAGGCACGCGGAGGCTTTGGGTGTGTTTGGAGGATTTGTGATTGTGTCTGATATATCAAAGATTTCCCTCCTATATGATGAGCGGATACACAGACTGAAACAGGATGAAAAGTGACAATGGAAGTTGAACTTCTCTAAAGGGAACTCAGGGGTATCAGGAGGGTACAGAGCGCCATAAGTATACCCCAAGTGAATCCAAAATAAGTGAAACTGAACAGCTCTACAAAACTTCTTACCGTTTTGTGTTTATAGAGGCTAAGCTTAGCTATGTATTTCCATGGTAACAGACTACAAACACTGGTCAGAGCTCTCCTGCCATCTGTCCCATGATAGTCAGGGGATCAAATGAAGGAAGCATGACTGCAAGATCAGACTACACATGGGCTGTTTGTAGTCTGTTACCGTGGAGATGTATAGGTCTGCATTGTAGCTGTAGACACAAACCGGTATGTAGTATTTTTAAATTGAAGGCTATTTGCAAAGTTGTCTTATTTGTCATTGGATAAATAAAAGGTGAACATTGCCTTTAATTTCCATGTGCGACTGTCCAGTACGCTTCCGGTCATGCATGCTGATCCCCCGGTGGTGGTAGCGGGGTGGAACGTTTTACGATGAACACTGCTGGGAGCAAACTCTAATCGCGGTACGGCGAGATGTTCTGCAACTTGGAGATTTTGCCTTTTTCCCGTTCAGGATCTCTGCTTGCTGTCGAGGAAGTGCAATGATGGCAGATTTGTTCCTGTTGCAACACTTGACTCACGGAAATGCCCCCAATTATTATCAGTGTATAGATATACAAAGCAGAAGTTGCGGGGAGTGGGGAAGGGTGTGGAATGAAAAAGCTAAACGTTCTCGGTCCTAGTATTTTATTAGAAAAATCACACAGATCGCTGCTCACATTAAATACAATAATAAATATTACTTCATAGTCAAACACGTGAGCGGCCAGAGTGATGGGACGGCGGTGGCTCTCGCTCCTCCAGTTCAGCCAGTCTGGAATCCACTGCCCTGGGGAAAAGGATATGCGATACACAGGGTTAGTTGATGTGGAACGCAGCACATCCATCTGCTATCTCTGCTCTAGTCACATCCAGAGCTGCCTTCATAGTTCTGCCGACCTCCTCGCAGCGCAGCCCTGATTGTGCCTGGATACACAGCATTATTACAGTATTATCGGGGTGGATGCTGCGGCATTACCGGAGTCTTGCACGTAAGGACTCTCGCTGGTCACGCAACACTTGGAGTAGTGGGTCGTCGTCGAAACCTGCACCGTCAGAGTCTGCAATTTCAAAAACAGAAGAGGAAAGTCGGGTTAAAGTTTTACTATGACCTTATCTATAGACACAAGAAAAGATGTAATAGGTGTAGTAATAATAATAAATAGAAAATTCCTTCAATTATAAACGCAGTATAGTTCTCCTGATTAGTTATGTTGCTTACCCAATATGCCCCATATGCAGGGCATTGCAGTAGTTTGGGTATCAATGGTTACTTAGTTCTTAGTGGATGTAACCATGGATACCTAAGCTACTGCAATGCCCTGCTAATCAGGATCACTATACTACATTTCTAATTGGAGGTATTTGCGAATATTATTCTTATTAGACCTAGTACATATTGGGAAAGGATCTGAAAAATGGGAGTACCCCCTTTAAGGAGTGTCAATTTAGCTTTTACTGTCACCATTGATTGGCATCTTCTTAAATACTCAAGTTTCCATTTTAAAAAGGCAATGTTGCTGCTGCCTCTCCCGGCGGATCACGTGACCCCTGCAGCCGATCAGCAGCTGCTCATAGGCAAAAGTCTGGACATTGCTGGATAAGTGTTGTTCTGAGAAATGGTTGGGACTTTAGTGGCTTTTTTTTTGGACACTTTAGCATGTGCCAAGGAGTTGTTCTGCAGTGGATGCATTGCTTATGTAGGTGACCTGTGGGCAGTGAGCTTTAGAGCCCTGTTCACACAGAGACCAATCAGTACCTTCTGCTTCCTCCAGGAAATGAGCGGTGATTTCTACAGGTCGCGGGTCGGCGGCGTCCTCCGTGGAGGGTTTTCGTTCTCTATTCTCACATTTGGGTTTTGGAGACGGTAGAGGAGAGAAAAGTCGCTCTGAGATCACCTGTCATGTAATGAGGAACCAGAGAATTAAGAAATACGGGAAGTTGAAGGTCTCGTACATCCAGAGGAAGACACATGACCAGATGTCTGCACACATGGTCCCCAGATGCTAAACCTCCGACCGTATGAATATAAAGCCCCCCCACCTCCCTGGTCGTTATCAGGCCGGATTATCAGACCACCCATCACATGCAGAACCACAGACTGTGCCCTGATTTCAGTGGCGAGCTGTGTAATACCTCATTTACCCTGTGGGGGAGCTGCAGGGAAAGCAAATATTTACTGCAACGTTTCTGCAAATAATATAGGTGATCATGGCCAGTGGGAAACCCTAACAATCATTTCATCAGTCAGATGGGATAAAAAGGGATTATTCAAAGCAGTGAACCACATTAAAGGGGCATTCCGATATCACATCCCTGAACGTTTGCCGAGGGTCCGACCTTCACCGTTTGCAAGCCATCAGCTAGCCATCAGCTGTGCGGGGCACTTCAATTGGCGCCATTCACTCCAACTGGAGTCAGTGACGCCTCTGTGCAGAGGAAAAACAAAGGGGTGCAGCACTGAAGCCTTCATTCTCAGGACCAATGGAGCTCCCATAGGTCAGACCCCTCGCGATCATTAAGTACTGGTGTATCCCAGCGATAGATGGGAATATCCCTTTAATATAAACCATGATATAGAATGACACAAACAAACATAATGGGATGGTGACCCCAGTGGTAACTCACTGGAAATACTGATGCACTTGGACACGCAGCTCAGTAGTGGGGTCTTTTTCGTACAGTTACCTGCTCCAGTGCTTGGTGAATGGGGGACTCGGGAGCACGGCCCACCGAGGCTCTTGCTGGACCTTTCTGCCTTGATTCGGTCTTGTCTCTTTTTCTTCTGTCTCCTTTAAGTTTTCTCTCAGTCTGAGCAGTCGTCCTCTGGCGTTCAGGTGGCGTCTGGCACTGGCGAGGCTGCTGCATCACATTTTCTAGGTGTAATGTGCCATCTTCCCTGTGTGGGGACATGGGATGAACAGCCTCCACCATCTGGCTCTGCGCGCAGGGTAGTATATCGCACAGAAGGTGCAGATGTGGGGGGACGTTACTGTTTGGGGCCACACTCGGACTGGCCAGAGGGACATGGCTGAGGTAGGTGGGAACATGTGATGGTTTGTAAGCACTCAGTGCTGCCCCCTGTGATGACACCTTGTAAAGCAGATCTGTGGAGTCCTCTGTGTGTGTAACCTATAGGGAGAAGCAACAGAAGACAAATGTTGATTGTGTAGCAGATCAACGGGGGGGAAATACTAGATCACCAGGGACACGTGTGCCCTGATATACCTACCTGTTTGGGAATTCGAACGGGTGGAGATGGGCTGCGCTTGCGTGTGGAAACCTGCACCATCCCTTCTCGTGCTTGTTCCATCTTCCTGCGCAAACGCCACTGATATAAAACGTCTTCCTCGGGGGCCGATGTAGGGTGGGCTCGGATGGAAGCGAGTACCGGGCGTGAAACAGGCATTGCAGGGGATAAAACTATGAAGAAAAAAAAAAAAAAACAGAACCCACAGGGAGTTAAGTTCTCCAGGCCAATGATGTCCAGGATGTACTAACTGGTCCTATAATTACCAGTGTCCAGTGGGAGTGGTCTCGTCCTGCCGCTGCTGTCACTGTCTGAGCTGGAGACATTGGACACTGGTGAAGACCCTAGACCTTCAGAGCTTACGGGGCCCACACTGCTCAGGGACGACTCACTGCCACAGGACACAAAGATGACGATTACACTAATGAAAATATGCGTAGACTAAAAATACTTCTCAATAAAGAAGCTGCTCCAGCAGAGCCACACGGGATTACAGTCCCCAAGAATACAGACGCTGGAACTGCTTTCCCAGCTGTGTCCTTATAATAAAACCACTGGGGACTCCAAAGCCACATGGCAAAAATGGACTGTCCCAGTCGCAGAGTCCTTCTCCACTTTTTCAGCTGTCTCTGAGCTCTACAGCATATGGGTAGAAGAAGTACAGAGCAATGTATCTGTGAATCCAGATAAAAGCCTTAATAGAAAGCAGCAGCATGGTGGACATGAATGAGCAGTGTAGATGTGAATCACAGGACCTGGGTTAGGAACACTTACCAGAAGCAGCATGGTGGACATTATACAGCAGTGTAACTGTATATCCTGCACCATGGTGCGATAAAAACACTAAAAAGCAGCAGCAATGAGGATGTTATACAGCAGTATTGCGCAATGTAACTGTATATCCTGCACCATGGTGAGATAAAACCCTAAAAAACAGCAGAATAGAGAATATTGTGCAGCAGTATTGAGCAGTGTAACTGTATATCCTGCACCGGCGTGAGATAAAACGCTTAAAAAAAGCATTGTGGAAGACACTGTACAGAACTACAGCTGTGAATCCAGCATTAGGGCAAGATAAACCTCTTACTACTGTATAAAGCAACAACACAGTCTCCCTCAGCTCCTTCCCATTTGCCATCTCCATAGACTTCAATGAGCAGCTGTAAGCTGATCCCTAAGTGAGTCGGCATGCTGCTGATCCTAGCAGTTATGTCAGAGTGAAAAATGAGAAGTGGCTCATAAGTGGCGATAGAAGCAGATTTCTCTGATAAGATAAATTGCAAAAAGTTGCTTATATTCTGTTCTACTATTAATTTATTCAAAGTTTATTTTCCTATTGGTCAGGGCAGCGGTGTTTTATGCAGTTGCGTACACTTAATATCGGTGTCGCCTTCATTAGTATAGAGTTTTTCTGGGTGGCTGGCGGCGTAGGCGCTCTTGTCTATCTGTCCGGCTCACCTCCGAATGATCAGCTTCCCTGCTTGGAGCTGGAGGCCGGCAATGTCCATGTCATCAGGACAAAGCCTGGAGTCGTCCACGAAACAGTCCTGAGAAAAAGAATATGGGACAACAGCTTAGAAAAAACCCCAATCTCACACATATCGCATGATACAACAGTAACTCACCTCCGAAGGAGGCGTCCTCTCCAGAATGTGAGTAGAAGACCCCAGAGGAGCCGAGGTCCCTGCAACAGAACAACAGCACCAGACACTCAGGAGTCAATAATCCCAGGCACTAGTCACACAAAGGACCCCATCACTTTTCCAGACCACACAACCACAGAGTGAAAAGAGCGTAAAAGACACGAGGACAAACCAGAGGAAAGTGATATATATTACAGGGGAAGGATATTATGTCATTACACCGAGCGGCAACGTGAATCTCACCACATAAATGTCCTCATTCCTCCACCCCCGCCGGTGAGCAAAACCCACCTGAGTCTGGACAAAACCGCTGCATCTCTGAACTGTAAGAGGAATCCTGCAGCCACCAAAAGTCTCTCAGTCCGAAATGTGGGGGAGATCGCTCCTTGCGACTGGTGGGACACCCACTGCGAAATCGGGCTATGTACCTGTAGTTACATCACATTGTGGTTAAAGGGTAACTGCCAAAAACACAGGACATTACTGATCCTGAGTCACATCCTGTATTATCCTCCAGAGCTGCACTCACGATTCTGCTGGTGCAGTCACTGTGTACACTACTGTTCAAAAGTTTAGGGTCACTTAGAAATTTCCTTATTTTTGAAAGAAAAGCAAAGCTTTTTCCAATGACGCTCACATTAAATGATTAAGAAATACACTCTATACATTGTTAATGCAGTAAATGACTATGCTAGCTGCAAACGTCTGGTTTGTAATGCAATATCTTCATAAGTGTATAGAGGCCCATTTCCAACAACCATCACTCCAGTGTTCTTATGGTACTTTGTGTTTGCTACCTGTGTAAGAAGGCTAATGGATGGTTAGAATACCCTTGAAAACCCTTGTGCAAGTATGTTAGCACAGCTGAAAACAGTTTGGCTGATTAGAGAAGCTATAAACCTGACCTTCCTTTGAGGTAGTTGAGAATCTGGAGCATTACATTTGTTGGTTCCATTAAACTCTCAAAATGGCCAGAAAAAAATAACTTTCATGTGAAACTCGACAGTCTATTCTTGTTCTTAGAAATGAAGGCTATTCCATGCGAGAAATTGCCAAGAAACTGAAGATTTCCTACAACGGTGTGTACTACTCCCTTCAGAGGAGAGCACAAACAGGCTCTAACCAGAGTAGAAAGAGAAGTTGGAGGCCCCGCTGCACAACTGAGCAACAAGACAAGTATATAGAGTCTGTAGTTTGACAAATCGACGCCTCACAGGTCCTCAATTGGCAGCTTCATTAAACAGTACACCCAAAATGCCAGTGTCAACGTCTACAGTGAAGAGGCGACTCTGGGATGCTGGCCTTCAGGGCAGAGTGGCAAAGAAAAAGCCATATCTGAGACTGGCTAATAAAAGGAAAAGATTAACATGGGCAAAAGAACACAGACATTGGACAGAGGAAGATTGGAAAAAAGTGTTATGGACAGATGAATCCAAGTTTGAGGTGTTTGGATCACATATAAGAACAACTGAAAAGATGATGGAAGAGTGCTTGACACCATCTGTCAAGCATGGTGGAGGTAATGTGATGGTCTGGGGTTGCTTTGTTGCTGGTAAAGTGGGAGATTTGTACAAGGTAAAAGGGATTTTGAATAAGTAAGGCTATCACTCCATTTTGCAACGCCATGCCATACCCTGTGGACAGCACTTGATTGGAGCCAATTTCATCCTACAACAGGACAATGACCTAAAGCACACCTCCAAAGTATGCAAGAACTATAAAGGGAAGAAGCAAGCAGCTGGTATTCTATCTGTAATGGAGTGGCCAGTGCAGTCACCAGATCTCAACCCCATTGAGCTGTTGTGGGAGCATCTTGACCTTAAGGTACGCAAAAAGTGTCCATCAAGCCAAACCAACTTGTGGGAGGGGCTTCTGGAAGCATGGGGTGAAATTTCTCCAGATTACATCAGCAAATTAACTGCTAGAATGCCAAAGGTCTGCAATGCTGGAATTGCTGCAAAGGGAGCATTCCTTGACGAAAACAAAGATTGAAGGAGAAAATTATTTCAAATAAAAATCTTCTTTTCGAACCTTGTCAATGTCTGGACTAGATTTTAAATTCAATTGGCAACTCATTTGATTAATAAAAGTATGAGTTTTCATGGAAAACACAAAAATCTCTGGGTGACCTCAAACTTTTGAACTGTAGTGTACATTCATTCCATTACCGATCCTGAGTTACCTCCTGAATTATACCCCAGAGCTGCACTCATTATTCTGCTGGTGCAGTCACTGTGTACATACATTACATTACTGATCCTGAGTTACATCCTGTATTATACTTCTGAGCCGCACTCACAATTCTGCTGGTGCAGTCACTGTGGACATACATTACTGATCCTGAGTTACATCCTGTAGATCTTTTATTATAAAAATGAAAAACATAACAGAAACATAACAAGAATATCAGCCAGAAAATAATCCATATACTGAACACTGGTCCAGCCGTTCATTCTCTCCTGTCACACATATTATACATACAGAATATTAACTTACACCTTCCGGTCCGGTCACCAAACAAAATAACAAACAATAAAATAAACAAAGGCCAACATAAATATATACATAAGCATTTCTTTTTGCATATATTTTAACCAAACTATACAAATTTTATATATATATATATATATATATATATATATATATATATATATATATATATATATATATATATATATATACACACACACACACACACATACATACAAGACTAAACTAAACACCCCACACTCAAGCCCACCATTCCCAACCCCCACACTGACCTGACAGCCGGGCTTTGCTTCTCATGCCTCAGTCCAGGTCCAACGTCCTTAGGCCAGATCAGGCAGTGCCAGTGTTTCCCCAAATACCCCAGTGTCCCATAGTCCCACTAAATAAACCCACCTCCCCCCTTTTCCCACCACCCAACCTGACACCTACACCCAAATCTATATCCCTATATACAATATATACAGAAACATGCAACAATACCTACAAATCACAAAGCCCAAGTTCGGCGCCTACAGCCCTACATCACTGTATACCGATCACAAAACAAAAATGTACAGTGTCAGCGGCAGCCCTCCACCAGGAAAGGAGATGACCAGACTAGTGCACACTAAAAGAAAAGCCCCTCCAGAGGAGAGTGGCCCTACGTGTGCCCAGTCTCTCATACTCCAGGTCTCCGAATGCCCCATTCCGCATAGGAGAGACCGTCCAGCCGAGACCAGCCAATGGAGGTGCCCACCCTGTTGTACACCTCTGTGTTGAAGGGACAATGAAGCAGGAAATGGTCCATGCTTTCCAGCACGGTACCACAATGCTCCTGAGGACAGTTCCTGTCCTCAGAGCTCCTACACTTCAGATTGTCCCTCACACACAGTTTCCCCATGGAAGCAGCACCAAGCCAAGTCCAAAAACTTCGAGGGGATCCTGATAGAATTCAATAGATGCAAACCCACCCCAAGATCCCCACTTGGACAATCCCAGAGCACCAGAGGCCTCTGGAAATGGGTAAACAGAAACCTATTGTCAAGGAGTTTCCTTGACAGAGTCCTAATCTCCCACATTCCCAGACCCCACCGGCAAATTACCTTCAGAACCAAGGTAGCGTAAGCTGGAAGATCCATCACTTGCCATCCTGTCTCCCATTCCTAGAAGAAAGGCTGAAACCATCCCCTACATGAGAATACCCACGGAGGAGCCCTGTCTTGCCAGAGGTTTGCAATATTGATTTTAATGAAGGTATCCACAAGGAATACCACAGGGTTGACCATACCAACCCTCCTAGTCTCCTCGTACGGTAAGTAACCTTCCTCTTGACCAGGTTCAGTCTATTCCCCCATAACAGTTGGAAGAACAAACTGTAGACCCAAGTCCAGAGAGACACCAGCAAGATGCACACACTGCCCAGATAAATCAGTAAAGAGAGCAGGTAAATTATGATCAGGTTTACCCTTTCCCTGAGGGTCAAAGACCAACCCTTCCATTGGTTCACCTTCTGAGTGGCGATCTCTAGCCTGCTGTCCCAATTTTGTTTGGGGTAATCCACCTGGCCAAATTCGATGCCAAGGACTTTTGCTGAGACTTTGGGTCCTGGAAGGGTGTCAGGGAGATCAAAACCAGGATCTCCTCCTCCCAGCCAGAGACACTCACACTTATCCCAGTTGATTTTGGACCCAGATGCCTCCGAGTAGCAATCTACCTCTGACATCAGCCACCCTGCCTCCTTGTGAGAGGAAACAAAAACAGTGACACCATCGGCATACGCCACCACCCTCAGAGTGGCTTCCGGTGCTGCCTGGTCCATCCCAATCCCGGCCAACGGTCCACGCTCCACCCTCCTAAGAAGTGGGTCAATCGCAAAAACGTACAGCAGCGGGTTCAAGGGACAACCCTGGCGAACACCAGATCCAACCTCAAAAGAGCTGCCGATCCAACCGTTCACAAGCGGGAAACTCTCTGCCCCACCGTACAAGGTTTTAAGCCAATCAACAAACCCCCCCCGGCAGGCCATATCTCAGAAGGAAAAACCAGAGGTACTCATGATTAACCCAATCAAACGCTTTTGCCTGGTCCAGCGACAGCATGTACCCCTTCCAGTGACCAGCCCTACCCTCTTCCACCGCCTCCCGGACACCGAGCACAGCACTAACTGTGCTGCGACCTGGAACAGAGCAATGCTGGGCCTCCGAAAGAAGTAAGGGTGCAAATTTCACCAGCCGATTAAACAGCACCTTTGCCAGAACCTTCCTGTCTGCATTGAGAAGCGCTATGGGACGCCAACTCTCAATGCACGATGGGTCCTTACCCTTTGACAAGATGATCAGGGCAGACCTCCTCATTGACTTTGGTAGAGTGCCCGAGGAAAGACACTAATTGAATACCTCAGTCAAGAGGGGAGCCAAAGCGTCCTTAAAGGTCTTATAAAACTCAGATGTTAAGCCATCTGGACCGGGAGATTTTTTTTTGGGCAAGCCCTTCAATAGCCATCTTAACTTCCTCTTCCCTGATTATCTCTGTCAAAATGTCAAGAGAGGGGTCTACCCCTGATTCAGGAACGGCTTCAGCCAGGAAAGCAGACATCCTATCCCAATCAAGATCCCTCTTCCCCAAGAGGATCCCTGATCTGGAACGCCTCAGGGACCCCGTAGTGTCGACCAGTCCTGTAACCACTTTACTATTCACTGACATCTTGCAGTTTCTGTAAGGGTCGGGCGAGCGGTACTTCCCATAATCTCTCAAAAACCAAAGATGCGTGTCTATCGTACTGACACCTCATGAGCAAAGATTTCACTCTGGAGATCTCCTCGCGGCTACCTCCAGTTTGGACAAGATGCTCGAGTTTCCTCCTCAGACCCTGATACAGGCGGTACCTGTTCAGAATCCTGAGGCTCGAAAGCTGGCGGATGAATCTCGCCACCCTTTTCTTGAACATCTCCCACCACTCTGACTTACTACTACAAAGATCCAGTAAGGGTACCTGGCTCTGAAGAAAATCCTCAAAGGACTGTCTTATGTTTGCTTCTTCCAAGAGATATGAATTGAGCCTTCAAAAGCCTCTTCCCATCTGGAGGGTCTCTGTAACATTCAGAGAAAACAAAATTGAACAGTGGTCAGAGAACGCCACCTCAACAAACAGACACTGCTAAAGAGACAGCTTCCTCCTTTAAATAAAACCTATCTATTCTGGAACTACAGTTACCTCTATGATAGGTGAACCCCTCGTCGCCCGGGGTGTGCCGAATGTGGACATCCACCAGGCGAGCCTCACTGGCTATACAATTAAGGGCGACGCTATCATAAGTCAGCTTGTCTCTAGAACCTCCTCTATCTCGGGGCCTTGTGACAGTATAGAAGTCCCCTCCAAAGACAACCTCCCGACTTGTAAAAAGGTAGGGCTTGATCCTCATAAAGAGACACTTCCGGTCCCATTTAGATTGGGGACCATAGATGTTAATAAGCCGGAGCTCTTGTCCCTTCATGAGGACATCTAAGATCAGGCACTTCCCCATTTCTAACTCAATAACCCGTCGGCATTCCATGGGTGCGGTAAAAAGGACCGCCACTCCGCTATACGGCTCGGCCGCAAGAGACCAATAGGAGGGCCCATGTCTCCACTACCTCTTGGCTTTAAACACGTCTGCCATGTTTGGCAGTCTGGTCTCTTGCAAAAAGAATATGTCAGCTTCAACATGGCTGAGAAAATCAAAGGCCGCAAATCTGGCTGTATTTGACTTTATGCTGGCGACATTAATGGACGCCAGCATCAACGGAATGAGTACCGCCATCATTAGTGACCGAGTTAGATGGCTTTCTTCTTCTTCCCACTCCCCTTATCCTCTGCCTCAGAGGAGGAATCCTTCCCCCTCTTTAACGACACCGAGGTGTCCATTCCCACTTGTTTTTTTCTTTTTGTCATCCTCGTCTCCAGACTCTGGGCCAGTCCCTCCCTCCAAGGATCTCACATTCCCAGAAGAAGGAGACTCTGCACCCCCTGTAAGCTCCACCGAAGCTAGAACCTCACCCTCAGCTTCCTCCTCAGAGGAAGAGATGTTCTCAAGGGCTTGGAACTGGTTAGAAAGACCAACCAGAGGGGAGTCAGTTTTTCCTTCCTTAGGTACCTTGGTCAGAGCGGGAGAAGATGTTTTCATAGAATCATAGAATCGTAGAGTTGGAAGGGACCTCCTGGGCCATCTGGTCCAACCCCCTGCTCAAAGCAGGATTCGCTAAATCATCCCAATCAGATGTCTGTCCAGCCTCTGTTTGAAGACTTCCATTGAAGGAGAACTCACCACTTCTCGTGGCAGCATGTTCCACTCATTGATCACTCTGTCAAAAAGTTTTTTCTAATATCTATTCTGTGTCTCCTCCCATTCAGTTTCATCCCATTGCTTCTAGCCTTTCCTTGTCTTTTTATCTCTCTTCTTTCTCTTCTTTTTGGTGCCGAGCTTACGCTTGTTCTCTAGCTACTGCCTATTATCCTCATCCATACTTTCATAATGGGAGGATTCGGAGGCAGTGGCAGTTTCCTCCCTGTGGATCCTCCTGACCTCCACATCCAACTCGTCATCCCTTGGGGCCTCAGCAGCAAGACTGGCATCCAGTACAGGGGGTCACCTCAGTAGCACGGGGCTCGCCCAGCTCCCTCTCCTGTCTGCGCTTGTCTAGACGCCTCAGCTGTGCAGGTGTCTTTTTATCGCTTTTCCTCCTTGGCCCCTCAGCTCCCTCACCCCCTGCTAGTCCCTTCCCCAGCAGAATCAGCCTCACGGCTTTCTCCCACCGGGGTCATGACTGCATTAGCGAAGGAGCGAGGACAACAGCTGAATGGGTGACCTAAGTCACCATACAGGTGGCACTTAATCTCCACACAAGATGCAGCAAGATGGCCGATATCCCCACACAATGCACATTTCTGCACAGTGCAGTTGGCACTGAAGTGTGTGGGGCCGCCGCACTTGTGACAGAGCTTCGGGTTGCCCCTGGTAGAAGACCTGGATACGATCCCTACCCCGGAAGGCAGATGATGGAATGTGGGCAACCGTACCACCTGAATGCTTAAGTTTTACCATAAACGTCCAGACCCCTGACCAGATACCATACTCATCACAGTCTTTCTTTGGCATCTCCACCACTTCTCCATATCTGCCAAGCCACGTCATGATGTCATAACAAGAAAGCGACTTGTTACAAGTCATCACGGTCACTTTCTTAACTTGATTTTGGCGAGACGCCTGGATGGCAAAGTCGGGCTCATTTTTTGCCAACTCATAAATTCGACCAGAAGAGCTCAAGCCCCTCTGGCTGAACAAAGCTAACATCAAACATCCTAGAGGAGACCCAAAGAGCCATGTTAGTGATTTGGGCCTCAGCAGTAGGGAAAAGTATATTACATCAATGGTTACACTCAAATGTTCCGTCAAAATCGTTAACATTGACAAAAATTAATTTTCTGTTTAAAATGGACTGGTTGGAAACCTTGACCAACAAAGAAAAATTAACAGAGAAGTTCTTCACCAGATGGTCGTTTTTTGTTCAATCCTTGGATACAGAATCTAGGAACAGACTTAAGAAGCAATTTGGACACGCACCAATTTAAGGAATCTTTTCAAATGATGACGATTGTAGGAAGGGGGGGGGGGGAGGTGGGATTTTGGCTTAATGTGATAAATATACTGTAACTGTCTGTACCTTTTCCTTGTTGTTAAAATTGTTAAATTAATAAAAATAGTATAAAAAAAAAAAAAAAAAAAAAAGCTAACATCAAACTCAGGCGTGGAATAGGGATGTATTAAGGCATAGATGTCAAAAGCCTTGAAGCCCATTTTCAGCAGGAGCTCCACAACCTTAGACCTTGAAGGACACGCATCACTGCCCCTCCACCGAAGACAGACCACATTCCTACGCACACTACCTGGCCCGGCTGTCGGGAAGGGACCACACTGTATTTCCCCGTTTTGCTCTCGGAAGGCCCCGAGGTCATGCCTCTCTATCCAGAAGGATAGATCAACCTCTCGACCCGCTACCATTAGTGATCTCTCCCCTTTCTTTAGAGCCTCCAGGAGACGCCACTGCAACATGCCGTCCCCAGAGCCTGGAGACGAGGAGGACGCCCTATTTCCCCCCGGAGGTGACAGCGGCAATCGGACCAGTGACCACATCAACACCAACAGTATCACTATTACCCACCTCAATAACACCCTCACTCTCCACCAAGCCAGCAACCACACCACTAGACAAAGAAATTTCCTCATCCACACCTCCCACCACATTCTCTCCTGCTGGACCAGTGACAACAGGGGGTGGCATTTTGAGCTCCGCTTCATCAGGCACAAGGGGCTCAGTCTCCTCCACAGAACTGGAGGCGACCTCACCCCTGGACTTACGGGTGCCCTCTGCATCATCAGTTGGTAATTTTATTTGCTTCACTTGGCGCCGCTGATCTTTTGCCGCTGTGAGGCGCCACTGATCCTTTACATCAGGATCTTGCTGACCAGCGGCCCCAAAGCAGAACAGGATTTTGGGAGGATCGGAATGCCCAGCCCCGACAGCCCCCTTACACTGCGGCCGCTTCTCAATTAAGTAATCAGCGGCAACAGCATTCAGGGGTGCCGAGGCTATCGGAGCTGCCCCCGACACTGGGCCGCTCCCCCCTCCCACTGAGGAGCACACCATAGTATCGTGGCTTAACCGTATACCCACCGCCGGGCCGCCCTCACTGTCCAGCCTCTCGGCTGATGCACCTGCTGCTACGTAACCCGCTACTACAAGCAGAGACGGAGCTCTGCGCCTCACTACCGTGCTCTGGACTCTCCCTGCGCCTTTGCACCGGATGCACAGCAGAACCTGGGCTGGGCTGGGCAACAGGGCTTATACAGCGAACTGACCCTGCAGCTAACTGAGGGGGTACAGGGAGGGGGGCATATACATAACTCACCACTTCCTGGAGCTTTGGTTTGGTTGTCTTTGCCTTTTTCTTCTGGCCCCCAGGTGCCAACTCTGGTAAATCATCACCAAGATGGAAGTTCGGAATGCACACTGTGGACTCCAGGAGCTTCATCTCCGCCATTAGAGCCCCTCCCTGGCCGCTGTTGTCACTGTCCTCCCCAGAGCCAGCAGAACTGCGACCAGATGCCAATGTCGCCTATCCAGCAGGGAGCTCGCTGCACGTGGCCTGCGGGTGACTTTGCAGGCTGCCAGGTGGGGCTTTCTGCTGGTCCTCATCATCATCCACCTGGCTCTCAAGCTGCAGCCCCATCTGCCTTTGCTCTCTGTTATCAGCCATTTCTCTAAATCTATCCTCATTCATTAGTTTTTCTTTAAATGGTCCACTTTTTTCTCTTAGGAATGCTTTCCTCACCTCCAGCTCATTAATATCCAGCTTCAGTCTCTCTACCTCCGCCTGGAGTTGGGTCTTCCTGGGTCTGGAGGAACCTGCAGCTTTGGCGCTTGTGCAGCTCCTCCCGGAGCCTCCTGTTGGTCTTACTTGCCTCTTCATACTCACGGAGGTGGCTAATGACCCAGGAGGCATAGGTGGACACAGACTCCTTTGGTTTCAGCAGCCCCCAACTTTCCTCAGCGAGGTTAGCCTTACCCCCGTGAGCACTCAGCTTTCCTCCGGGAGGACCGCCATCTTGCACGCTGCTAGCAGGCTTCGCCTCCATGTTGGAAGCCTTACGGCTTCTCTGGGTCTCTGCAGATCCTGGGGGAGTAGGAGCCACATTGCTGCGACTCCTGGTGGAGCGTCTCACCCGAGTCCTCTGATGTGCAGGCCAGTTGCTGGTTTCTTCTGTTCCCCGCCGGCCTGGACCGGGAAACAGAAGCCTGGGACTTGGCTCCTTCACTCATCCAAGGAAACCCACTCCCTCCCTGGGTAGGAGAGCGAGCAGGTCCCCGGGTGGAGAGGTGTTGGTTCTCTGGAGCTGAGGAACACATAGCAGGATCAGTGTCGACCGCACCCACAATTAGCACAACGCAGCTCTGTTCAGCTGCTGCTCACTCACTATTCTGCTGGTACAGTCACTGTGTACATACATTACATTACTGATCCTGAGTTACATCCTGTATTATACTCCAGAGCTGCACTCACTATTCTGCTGGTGCAGTCACTGTGTACATACATTACATTACAGAGCCTGCGTTACATCCTGTATTATACTCCAGAGCTGCACTCACTATTCTGCTGGTGCAATCACTGTGTACATACATTACATTACTGATCCTGAGTTACATCCTGTATTATACTCCAGAGCTGCACTCACTATTCTGCTGGTGCAGTCACTGTGTACATACATTACAGTACTGATCCTGAGTTACATCCTGTATTATACTCCAGAGCTGCACTCACTATTCTGCTGGTGCAATCGCTGTGTACATACATTACATTACTGATCCTGAGTTACATCCTGTATTATACTCCAGAGCTGCACTCACAATTCTGCTGGTACAGTCACTGTGTACATACATTACAGTACTGATCCAGTGTTACATCCTGTATTATACCCCAGAGCTGCACTCACTATTCTGCTGGTGCAGTCACTGTGTACATATACATTACTGATCCTGAGTTACATCCTGCGTTATACCCCAGAGCTGCACTCATTCTGCTGGTACATAGATTACATTAGCAGTATTATTCGTCACCTTGCCAGCACTGAGCGTTCAGACCCCGGGACTCTCTGCTTATCGGTCCCTCCACTACTGGTGGCAGTCGGCCCCTCATCCCGCTCTGGGGTCTTAATGCTTCCTTCTGTGGACGGCCACGATTCATCACAAGGCTCTGACGAGTCTGACTCGGGAAGGCCGGGCACCAGCCGCTGGGATCCCACAAGGAAGCTGAGATCAGTGGGGCTGAGGGCATCAGACAGGTGGTGAGGAAGTGAACGGAGCCGATCCGGACTGAGGACCTGCAAGAGACGCACGTGATTAGCCAGACGTCGGTGTGTACGGAGCGATTATCAGCTGCCAAATATTCCCCAGGATTATCCCTTGTACGAACATGGTTGTGCACAGCACTTACGGTTTGTTTCTGAGCCTCGTTAAGTGTTTGGGGAATGGATGGGCGATAGTGAGTCCTGGCTCTTGTTTGGGTCGGGAAAGGGTCACCCTGTTTGGAGAACACCGCAACGCTGAAAAAAAACCAAAACACAGCAACGTGCCATATAATGTGCAAAGTACAGTAGCATGTAAAAGTCTGGGCACCCCTGGTCAAAATTCCTGTTATTGTGAGCAGTTCAGCAAGTTGACAATGAAATAATCTCTAGAAGGCCTACAGTTACCGATGACACATTTCTTTTGTATTTTAGGCCAAACACAAAAAATAAATCTTTTTATATTTTAAAAGTTACAAAAAAGCCGGATTACTTACCGGTAATGCTCTTTTAATGAGTCCACGACAGCACCCACTGGAGGTATCGGATCCGCCCATTTGGAACAGGAAACCCTACAGAAAGATAAAAGGGGCGGTCCGCCTTTCCTCCTCAGTTTTACGTTTCAGAGTACCAGAAGGACCGCCAAGGATTAGGCAATGTTCTCTTATTTTAACATCTTTCTTATCCATTATTTGGTTGATATACTTTAACTATTGATATCTTTAGGGAGGGAAGTGAGCGGGTGCTGTCGTGGACTCATTAAAAGAGCATTACCGGTAAGTAATCCGGCTTTTTACTCTTCGCCACGACAGCACCCACTGGAGAGATTCCAGAGACCATCACCTGGGTGGGACCACCGTGCCAAGGACAGTCCTGCCAAAGCTTAAGTCAGAGGTTGATGAAAGATCAAGTCTATAGTGGTTATAGAAGGTAGAAGGGGATGACCAAACTGCCGCCTTACATATAGTTTCAATCGGAACATCTCCCTTTTCCGCCCAAGAAGTTGCCATTGCCCTGGTGGAATGTGCCCTGATGTTCCCTGGAGGATCTTCGTTCTTTGCGGAGTAGGCTAAACGAATGGCCTCTCTGATCCACCGGGAAATGGTGCTCTTCGTGACTCCATACCCCTTCTTACAGCCCTGAAATGAAACAAATAGGGCCCTACTCTGCCTCCAACTGTTGGACCTCTCAATATATTTTAGGACAGTTCTTTTGACGTCCAGAGTATGGAACTTCTGCTCTTCCGGAGTAGAGGGATTTTTATAGAAGGTTGGGAGGAGTATCTCCTGAGATCTATGGTATTTTGTTGCCACTTTTGGCAGGTAGGCAGGGTCTGGTTTTAATACCAATCTGTCTTGGTATTCTTGGAAAAAAGGTTGATCTATTGACAAGGCCTGGATATCACCCACTCTTCTAGCTGAGGTCAGCGCTACCAAGAGGGCCATTTTAAGTGCTAAGTATTTGAAGGGTATTGTGTCGATCGGCTCAAAGGGGTCTACCGTTAGGGCGTCTAAGACCAGATTTAGATCCCATGTAGGGACGGAGGGTATGTGGATTGGAGCTATTCGTTCACATGCTGTAATGAATCGAGTTATCCACTTGTTGCCTGCTATATTATGGCCATATAGTGCTCCTAATGCCGATATTTGTACTCTTAGCGTATTTACTGCTAAGCCTAAGTCTTTCCCTTTCTGCAGAAATTCCAAGATTGGGATTATCGGAACTTCTGCTGTATGAGGTACTGTATGGAATTGAAGAAATTTTTTCCATATTCTGGTGTAAATTTGGGTTGTGGACTGTTTTCTACTTTGTAGTAGTGTAGTAATTAAAGATTCAGAGAATCCTCTTGTCCTCAATAACTGCCTCTCAAATTCCATGCCGTCAAGTGCAAGCTGAGCACTTGAGGGTGGAAAAAGGGGCCTTGGGAGAGTAGGTTGGGAGTCGAAGGAAGGACCCAAGGATCTGTTATTGACATAATCTGCAGCCACGAAAACCACGGTCTTTTTGGCCAGAACGGTGCTATTAAGATTATCCTTGCTTTGTCGTCTCTGATCTTCCGAATTACTTGAGGTAGGAGGATCAATGGAGGGAACGCATACGCCAGGTTGAAAGTCCACGGAGCTAGAAAGGCGTCTAGTATGTCTGGGTGATCTGATGGAGATAGGGAGGCAAATGTTTTTATCTGCCTGTTCTCCTTTGTGGCGAAAAGGTCCACCTCGGGTTGTCCCCATAGGGCTACTATGTCCCTGAAGACCTTCTGATTGAGGCACAACTCTCCTTGCCGTAGAGTGTGTCGGCTTAGGAAGTCTGCCTTTTGATTGCTCTCGCCTCTGATATGAAGGGCCGAGAGGGACAAAAAATAGTTTTCTGCTAAGTTTAAAATTCTTGCCGCTGAAGACATCAGGGTCTCTGATCGAGTCCCTCCTTGTCTGTTTATATAGGCCACTGTGGTGGTGTTGTCCGATAGGATCCTGACATGCTTCTGTTGGAGCTGCGGAAGGAAGTTGTATAGAGCATAGAACACTGCAGTCAGTTTTTTAAATTGGATGAGTACTCGCATTCCTCTCTATTCCACCTTCCCTGATGAAACCCATTCTCCATGTGGGCTCCCCAGCCCTGGGGACTGGCATCGGTGGTTACGATACAGGATGGAACTATAACCCATGGAACTCCTGAACATAAATGGTCATCATCTAACCACCACTCTAGAGAAGTCAAGACTTCTTGTGACAGGGTTATTTTGCTCTGTAAATGACCACTATGTCGCTTATCCTCTTGGAGGATCTGGTGTTGTAGTGTACGGACATGGTACTGGGCCCACCGGACTGCCGGGGTGCAAGAATTTAGTGATCCTAATAGTGACATTGCTCCTCTCAAGGACACACGTGGTCTATCGATAGCTGCTCGTATTTTTTGTTTCGTGAGGGTGATTTTTACCTGAGGTAGTAGACATCTCTGGGTCAAGGAATCTAGTTGAAATCCTAGAAATGTCTGGAGAGATTGTGGATCGAGTCTGGACTTTTGGATATTGATGATCCAGCCAAGGCTCTGAAAAGAGGAGATTGCGTCAGTCACGCGTTCGGTACATTGTTTGACTGAATTCCCAATTATTAGGAAGTCGTCTAAATACGGCACAATCAGTGTGTCCCTTTGGCGAAGGTAGGCCATCACTTCTGCCATCACCTTGGTAAATATCCTTGGTGCCGTGGAAAGCCCGAAGGGCATGGCCGCGTATTGGAAATGACGAATCCTGCCCTCGACTTCCACTGCGACTCTTAGGTATTTCTGGAATCTATTGTGAATAGGGAGATGATAATAAGCATCTTTTAAATCAATCCCTGCCATTACGCAATTTGGGAAAAGAAGCTTTATAGTGGATCTAATTGATTCCATTTTGAAGTTATAATTTTTTATAAATGAATTAAGCTTCTTTAAATTAATAATGGTTCTAAACGTACCGTCTGGTTTAGAAACCAAAAACAGGGGAGAGTAAAAGCCTCTACCCTCTTGTTCCTCAGGGACGTCAACTAAAACTTTTTTAGCTAGTAGGACTCGAATCTCGTCTTCGAGAGCCTTTTGCTGAACTGAGGAATTAAGGCGCGTTATAACAAAGAACTCATAAGGGATCTGAAGGAATTCAATCTTTATTCCTTCCTTGATTATGTTTAAAATACATGGGCTTAACGTAATTTGTTCCCATTTGGTAACAAAAAATTTTAATCCACCCCCAACTGGTGGGTCTAAACTCTTAATTTTTATCTCTCCTATAAGTTGGCCCTCTGAAGATGGTACCCTTCTGCTTTTCGTCTTTCGTGGCCCATCTATTCGTTCTGTCCGACTGTCTTCTTCTCCCGAATGGCCGTCTCTTAAAGGTTTTCCTATAAAACGGAATGGGAGAATCACTGAAGGCCTTTTTCCTCTCTTTTGCCTTGGCGAGAATTTCGTCTAAGGCTTTCCCGAAGAGGAACTCACCCTCGCATGGGGTTGCACTAATTTTGGATTTTGATTGTGCGTCCCCTTTCCAGCTTTTTATCCACAGCGCACGTCTGGCGTTATTCACCAGGGCTGCCGACCTCGCTGCCAGTCTTAGGGTGTCCGCTGAAGCATCTGCCATAAAGGCAGCTGCACCTCTTATCAACGGGATGGCTGCACGCAGTTTCTCCCTTGACACTCTTTGCTCGATCTGCTGATCTAATTGATCTAGCCATTCCAGCATTGATCTAGCAGTACATGTGCTGGCTATTGCGGGTTTGAATACCCCGGTGGTGGACTCCCAGGACCTTTTGAGCGAAGATTCTGCCTTTCGGTCTAATGGGTCTGCTAACAATCCTGCGTGCTCGACCGGGATCGAGGTCTGTTTGGAAGTGGAGGCTATGACGGGATCCACCTTTGGTATTTTAGTCCATTTCAATAGGTCTTCATCAGTGAACGGATACTTCCGTTTTGAGGCTGATGGGAGAAAACCCCTCTGGTCGTGTTTTTCCCACTCTCTTTTGATGAGGTCCTTAATTGCCGGTATCACCGGAAATGATCTCCTCTTTTTTTCTGCCAATCCCGCAAACATAATGTCCTGCGCGGTTTGGGCTCCCCTTTCCTCTTCACACCCCATAGTATTTCTAACCGCTTTTACTAGGTTATCTACGCTGTCCAGTGGAAAACATGCGCGTCCTTCCATCTCCGAGGATGACGATGAGGACGTGAATGCGGAGCCTGAATTTAACTCCTGTTCTTCCTCTGACTCTGAACTAACAATGACCTGTTTCTTATGACTGGACTCTGAGGGAGTGCTGGCGCGGTTGATGGCTTGTATTTCCTCCCTAATTATGGCTCGGATATCTTTAGAAGATATCGTCGACCCCTGCCTGGTCTCTTTCATGCATTGTTTGCAGAGTTTTTTGGGGTAGGAGTCAGGGAGAGGCTCTGAACATAATGCGCATTCTTTATGTTTAGTTTTTTCTTTTTTCTTTGACTGAAGTGGGAGGTCAAAGGTAAAGAGGGGGGGGGGGGAGGGGAGGAGGTTAGCTTAATAGGTAGAGTATATACTTTGCACACTCACCCAGTGAAGCTTAATACCGGGTCGGATGGCTGAGACGGTCTGGATCTAGTTTCTGCTGCCTCGCTCCTGCGGGCAGTTCTGCCTCCGGATGCCGGACCGGCCCGCTCCCTGGTAAGACCGGGCGGCCCTCCCCGGACATCACCGTTATGCCACCAGACGAGGGGGGAGCCGTCAAACGGAATCTCCCCCGACGCTGCTTCCGGACCGCAGCCCCTGCCGTTCCCGAGGAGACCGCACAGGCGGATGCATGGCCCAGGTAAGATCCTGCAGGATCCTGCTCCATTTGGAACAGGAAACCAAAGCTGAGGAGGAAAGGCGGACCGCCCTTTTATCTTTCCTGTAGGGTTTCCTGTTCCAAATGGGCGGATCCGATACCTCCAGTGGGTGCTGTCGTGGCGAAGAGTAAAAAGGAAAATGGTCCGATGCTAAAGTTTGTGCACCTTGGAGATTTGTGTGCTCAGATAACTTTGACCAAGGTTTCAGACCTCAAGTTGCCTGTTAAGGTTATGGTTCGTTAACAATCATCGTTCTGAAAGGCAAGGTGATACAAATTGCCCAGCTTTATAAATACCCAGCCTCCTCTAACCTTGTGCTAAAAGCCAGCAGCCACGGGTTCTTCTAAGCCGCTGTCGAACACTCCGAAAACGGTGGAGACCACAAAGCAGGAGAAGGCTAAAAGGAGATGGCAAAGCGTTTTCAAGTTGCCCTTTCCTCCGTTCAAAATGTAATTAAGAAATGGTCGTTACCAGGAACAGTGAAGGTCAAGATAAGGTCTGGAAGACCAAACAGAATTTCAGGGAGAGCTACTCTTAGGATTGGTAAAAAGGCAAATCAGAACACCCGCTTGACTGCACAAGACCTTCAGAAAGATTTATCAGACTGGAGTTGTGGTACATTGTGCAGGGGTTTCCGAACAGTAGAACAAATATATTACGAAAGAGTGACTGGCACTTCCAAGCCAATGTGAACAGGTGCATTCTAGGAGCAGCTACCTCCACATACAATAAAAACAAAAACAAACAAAAAAAAACGCCTAGTCGTTGGTTGCTGGGCATGCATGAATTAGCCAAATTATATGCTAAGCGCCTCAGCTTTTTCCTGGTATCCAGAAGCCATATAGCTATTTATATTTCATATTGACCTGGTTTGGCACTACAGAGTGCACTTTTTTTTGTTTTTGTTTCTTCCCTGCACAAATATAGCCTTCATCGAAGAGTCATCAGAAGAAAACCTCTCCTGTTTCCTCACTATAAAATTCAGTGTCAGAAGTATGCAAAAGAACATCTAAATAACACTGATGCATATTGGAAATAAGTCTTGTGGACCTATGAGGGTAAAATAGATCTCTGTGGCCACAATGATCACAGATATGTGTGGAGAAATAGGGCACAGAATTTCAGGAAAAGAACATAACGCCAACCATTAAGCATGGGGGAGGATCAATCATACTTTGGGATTGTGTTGCAGTCAATGACACGGGGAACATTTCATGGGTAGAGGGAAGAATGGATTCAATAATATTTCAACAAATTCTTGATGCAAACATAACACATCTGTAAAGAAGCTGAAGGTGAGGAGCGGAAGAGGATGGCTTCTACAAATGGATAATGATCCTAAATGCACGTCACAATCCACAATAGGCGGCCTCAAAAGGCGGAAGCTGAAGGTTTTATAATTGCGCTCACAGTCCCCTGATCCGATCATCATTGCTATTTTCAGGTCTCTCCGCAGATTTTCAGAGGATGCAAGACGGCCCAGGAATCTCCCAGAACTGGAGTAATTCTCCAAGGAAGAACAGAGGAAAGTCCCTCAAACAAGAATTGAAAGACTCTTGTCTGGCTACAAAAAGCATTTACAAGCTATAATACTTTCAAAAAGGGGTGCTACTAGGTACTGACCATGCAGGGTGCACAACATTTTGAATTGGTACATTTTCCTTTTTGTAATTTTTAAAATGTAAAAGATGAAATTATTTTTATGGGGCCTAAAATACTAAGGAAATGTGTCATCTGTAACTTTAGGCCTTTTAGATCATTTCATCTTCAACTTGTTTCACTGGTCACAATAACAGGAATTGTGACCAGGGGTGCACAGACTTTTACATGTCACTGTATATCACACGCCATCATTATAGCTTTTTATATTATATCAGTACAAAGAGGCGATGGATAAAACTTGCAGCCTGGAAAATGCAGTATCGGTGACAGCCGCCCGGGGCTCATTCATTATTAAGGCTGCGGATCGGCTTCCAGTCTCAGGTACACGGACAAAAGAAGAGATGAAAAAGGCAAGTGCACGATCACACGGAACCGGAACATGAGCACCAGTGGGAGGCGCTCTGCTCTGAGACGTGTGTGACCGGGAGCCGGGGTTATGCATCCATAGGGAAGTAATATCCCCAGCGCCCCCTAGAGGGAAACATGGTACTGCAGCTCCCCAGCTATTGAGGCGAGATGGGGGTCCCCTGACAGTGAGCAGCATTGTGGCAGAGTGTCATTAATGAGCAGCAGGTGTGGGAGGGCTGATCCGGGGACGCAGTGTACCTGCTCTCCATTGTGGTCGGACCCCTGCAGTGTTCTCCTTCCTTCCCGATTCCTCAAATCTCTGCAAGAAAATATTATCATCATCAGGAGGACACGAGTCAGTTCTTCTAATAAACATTGGAAAATTGGGTGACAACTAACACGGCCATTACACAGAAAGATGTGCCACATCACAGGGATTGTCTGCAGCGGTGACGTCATGTTAAGAAGGCAATGATTATCTGCAACGCTAGCGCTACGTTGTCAACGCTGCAGACAATCCCTGAGCTCCATAGCAGAAAGCAATTCCTGCATCATTATCGCCATCAAGTCACTGCTGCAGACAACTACTGAGCTTCAAAGCTCTGTAGACAACTGCGAGTGTCTGCACCTCCATCATGTGAACATTTCAGCCAATCCTGGGGCTCTGTGGTTCTATAGACAGCAGTGATTGTCTGCAGCACCATCTTGTGAACACTGCAGCCAATCAAGGAGCTCTGTAGACCGCATCGAGTGTCTGCCCCGCCAGCATATTAACACTGCAGCCAATCCTGGAGATCTGTGGTGCTATAGACAGCAGTGATTGTCTGCAGCACCATCTTGTGGACACTGCAGCCAATCTAGGAGCTCTGTAGACAGCATCAAGTGTCTGCACCGCCAGCATGTTAACACTGCAGCCAATCCTGGAGATCTGTGGTGCTATAGACAGCAGTGATTGTCTGCAGCACCATCTTGTGAACACTGCAGCCAATCAAGGAGCTCTGTAGACCGCATCGAGTGTCTGCACCACCAGCATGTTAACACTGCAGCCAATCCTGAAGACCTGTGGTGCTATAGACAGCAGTGATTGTCTGCAGCACCATCTTGTGAACATTGCAGCCAATCCAGGATCTCTGTAGACAGCAGTGATTGTCTGCAGCACCATCTTGTGAACACTGCAGCCAATCCAGGATCTCTGTAGACAGCAGTGATTGTAGGCAGCACTATCGCTATAATGACACCAGTGCAGCCAATCACTGACCTCCGCAGCTCTGTAGACAGCAATGATTGTCAGCAGCACTGTGACGTCACCGCTGCAGCCAATCTCTGAGCTCGGCAGCTTTGTAGATAGCAGTGATTGTCAGCAGCACGATGGCTATGATGATACCGCTGCAGACAATCAGCGGTCACTCAGAGATCAGCTCGCAGGTTGACGTTTAGTGACAACAGACAGACGCTTTTAACCTTGTAACGGAAAAGAAGCAGCAATAAGCGAAGCTGATAAATACCGGGAGGAAGTGTCGGGTCCGGGATGTGACGCGCTGACATCCGCCGCCTGCCTGCACCGCTGCCCTTCGCTCTCGCCTGCACTCGAACCTCCCGCCGTTTCCGGCCGCGGGTCACCTTAGCAACTATCACCTCGCCGCAGAGAATTCTGGGAGGCCACGTCTCTCACAAAGGTTAGAATGAACTACATTCCCCGTCATGCCTTCAGCATAATATTGCGTCTATTACGTCATTACGTACTCCAGCCGTAACGTGGTGTACACACCTCTGATTGGCTGAATTGCTGTGATGTGCACATATGACAACCAATAGTTATGTCTGGAAGTAAGGGCCAACAAATGGAGGGGCGGAAGGCGTGGCTAGTATAGGAGCGGATTTTAAGGTGAGTTCAGTCGGACTCGGTAACGGAGACCTGGAGAGTCCGGGGCTGACGCTCTGAGGTAATTGAACTTTCCATCTGGACAATGATCCCAGCAACTCACAATCAAGGTTTGGTGCTAGAAGGCGTCATGGAAGATTTCGGAGCCACCGTCAGTCACTTAACTTTAACACCATCAAAAAAATAACTGGTGAGGTGTGAAGAAGGCTGTAGACCTAAGAATATTAGTGACCTTGAGGCTATCGCCTATGAGGACTGGGCTCAGATTCCTCAGGAGCTGCCACAAGCTGGTGTCTGGTGATGTCACGTGTGCAGCAGGTTATAACAGCCAGAGGGGTCTACGAAATACTGAAGACGCTGCTCCTGAAGGGGATCAGTCACAAGAGACTTTTTGTGGAGAATCTGGAGAATCTTCTTGTTACAGTTGTCGTCTTCAGATATTTACATTGTTCTTGTTACTCCTTTGTAGAATCTGACACCCCGGGACTAGCGCTGCCGGCCACCATGTCGCTGGCCAAGGTGAAGGTGGAGAAGACAGGTGAGGACTCTGCTCCTGTTCGGTTTACTTCTTCCCAATTCACATTCCCCCGGCTGTGACGACTCTATACAGTGACACATTGTGACGAGTCTGTAGCTGTGTAGCGGAAGTTTATCATATATTTTTGTGTTGTGTCCCTTCTGAGCTCCGTCATCACTGCGAAAGCCTCGATACATGAGTCAAGAACGGGACGTGGCCTGGCATTGAGCTGGTTAACTTCTTAAAGGGGATGTTCACCTGTCTCTGGCTTTTTCCTGTGGCCGGTCGCATCCATAATTGAGACGTTTTTTCCTCCCGTCAGATCTGGAGGCGACGAGCGCCCGCAGTCGTCTCGATGCCGTCCTAAAGGGACTCCTGGACAGAAGTGACGTGGACAGGTAAGGGGGTGGTTTCATTATAGTAATGTGATATTTAAGGGATTTACGGTAGCGGTAGACTCGATTTTCGGGGTCCTCATCTTTTGGGGACGTTTGATGACAGCACATGAGTCTCTATATGTGAATGTCCTCAATATCTGTCAGGATTATGTAAAACATGGCTGCTACTCTAATAAAAAAAAAACAAAAAAAACCCAGCGCGCCCCCCCCTCTCTGTCCGCAGGCCATGTGCGGTACTGCAGCTCAGCCCCATTCGCTTCCATAGAGCCGAGCTTCATTCTTAGGCCGGGGTCACACTAGAGAGAAACACGGACAAGTGAGAGGCGTAAAAACCACGCATTGCACACGGACTAATGGTTCTCTATGGGTTTGCTCCCATCAACCGTATGTTTCTCGTGCGTATTTTATGGTCCTTGCCAATCGCAGCATGCTGCGATTGTCAGCGTACTACGCTCGTAGTACGCCAATGCAAGTCTATGGGTGCGCAAAAAAACGCATTACACACGGACCAGATGTGTGACTTGCGAGAAATACGCACCGGTGTCCTTTAGAAAAGCTGGCAATTCAGTGCGCTATACAGTAAACTCACACTGACAGGTTTAATAAAGAAGCGAAAGAATAGATATATACACATATATATGTGTGTAGATAGATAGATAATAGAGTTCTACATAGCAGAATAGCTGCAAAATCAATTGCCGGCTTCTGTAAAATCATTCCTAAACCTGACATGAAATGACACATGGTTTACATACAGTAACCATTTCATTTCATGTATTTTTTTATGTCCCTGACTAATAATTAAATTAGGGATTTGTGTGTAACATTTGGGACGTCTAGGTGTTAACCCCTTAATTTAATTCGTTGGAAAAAAAAAGTGTGGGCTCCCACAGCAAAATCGCAACCAGAGAGGTAAAGTAGGTGAGTGAGGGCAGATTTTAATAGCCTTGAGAGAGACCATTGTTTTCCGCCCCCCACCCCCGGCCACAAAGATCTGCCCCCAGACACCCCAGAAAAGGCGCATTTATAAGATGTGCCTTTTCTGGCACTTATCCTCTTTATTCCCATTGCCCTGTAGCAGTGGCTAATGGGTTAATATTAATGGGTTAATGTCATCTTGCAATTGGAAGGTGACATTAAGCCGATTAATAATGGAGAGGTGTCAATAAGACACTGATCCATTATTAACCCTAGACTGAAAGGGTTAAAAAACACAGACATTAAAAATTATTTTAATGAAATGGACACCTAGTTTTTGACAAGATTTATTGCTCTGGTAATCCAAAAATAAACCATCGACCTGTAACAAAAATAAAACAACCAACCATATCCTTACCTCTCCACTGCTCAGTCAGGTCCCCGCTGCAATTCATCAGAAAGGGTTAAGTAGTTTACACACGGACCGGTGCTAATGCGACCAGCCCCATGTAAACCATTGCCTGAATGAATTATTTCATCTCTGCGCAGCCTCCCTGGCTGACCTGAGGTGAACTGATGAGCGTGGGAAAAAATGCAGACACTTTCCCACGCTCATTAGTTCATCTCAGAGCAGCCAGGGAGGCTGCGCAGAGAGGAACTAATTCATTCTGGCAGTGGTTTACATGGGGCTGGTCGCATTAGCACCGGTCCCTGTGTAAACCACTTAACCCTTTCTGATGGATTGCAGTGGGGGACGTGACTGAGCATCGGAGAGGTAAGGATATGGTAGCTTTTTTGTTTATTTGTTACAGGTCGATGGTTTATTTTTTGGATTAGCACAGGAATAAATCTGGTCAAAAACCTAGGTGTCTTTATTTCATTAAAAAAAATTTCATTAATGTCTGTGTGTTTTTTAACCTTTTAATAGTCTAGGGTTAATAATGGATAAATGTCTAATTGACACCTCTCCATTATTAATCGGCTTAATGTCACCTTCCAATTGCAAGATGACATTAACCCATTAATATTAACCTATTAGCCACCGCTACAGGGCAATGGGAATAGAGAGGATAGGTGCCAGAAAAAGGCACGTCTTATAGAGGCGCCTTTTCTGGGGTGTCTGGGGGCACATTTTTTGTAAGGGGGGGGGGGGGGGGCAAAACAATGGTCTCAAGGCTTTTAAAATCTGCCCTCACTCACCTGCTTTACCTCTCTGGTTGCGATTTTGCCGTGGGATCCCACGCATTTTTTTTTTTTTCCAAACAAATGAACCCCTTAATTTAACACCTAGACGTCCCAAATTTTACACACAAACCCTAATTTAATTATTAGTCAGGGACATATAAAAAAAAAATACATGAATTGAAATGGCTTACTGTATGTAAACCATGTGTCATGTCGGGTTTGGGAATGATTTTACAGAAGCCGGCAATTGAATTAGCAGCTATTCTGCTATGAAGAACTCTAGGAAATGTAAATATATATATATGTTATATATACACACACACTTAGGTCCATATATATATATATATATATATATATATATATATATATATATATATATGTATATATATATATATATATATTTGGACAGAGAGAACATTTTTCTAATTATGGTTCTAGACATTACCGCAATGAATTTTAAACAAAACAATTCAGATGCAGTTGAAGTTCAGACTTTCAGCTTTCATTTGAGGGTATCCACATTAAAATTGGATGAAGGGTTTAGGAGTTTCAGCTCCTTAACATGTGCCACCCTGTTTTTAAAGGGACCAAAAGTAATTGGACAGATATGGTAAATAAAATGTTAATTTCTAGTACTTGTTGAAAACCCTTTGTTGGCAATGACTGCCTGAAGTCTTGAACTCATGGACATCACCAGACGCTGTGTTTCCTCCTTTTTGATGCTCTGCCAGGCCTTCACTGCGGTGGTTTTCAGTTGCTGTTTGTTTGCCTTTCTGTCTGAAGTTTAGTCTTTAACAAGTGAAATGCATGCCCAATTGGGTTGAGATCAGATGACTGACTTGGCCATTCAAGAATATTCCACTTCTTTGCTTTAATAAACTCCTGGGTTGCTTTGGCTTTATGTTTTGGGTCATTGGTCGTCGTTTCATACTACAGATGGACAATCAGTTTGGCTGCATTTGGCTGGATCTGAGCACACAGTATGGCTCTGAATACCTCAGGATTCATTCGGCTGCTTCTGTCCTGTGTCACATCATCAATAAACACTAGTGACCCAGTGCCACTGGCAGCCATGCATGCCCAAGCCATCACACTGCCTCCGCCGTGTTTTACAGATGATGTGGTATGCTTTGGATCATGAGCTGTACCACGCCTTCACCATACTTTTCTCTTTCCATCATTCTGGTAGAGGTTGATCTTGGTTTCATCTGTCCAAAGAATGTTCTTCCAGAACTGTGCTGGCTTTTTTTAGATGTTTTTTAGCAAAGTCCAGTCTAGCCTTTT